>NW_027467777.1:12217313-12314486 GCF_004210375.1 Tachypleus tridentatus | reverse complement strand
TATAATAAACAAGGGTACAATACTGATAATAATAAACAAAGATACAATACTGATAATAATAAACAGGGACACAGTACTGATAATAATAAACAAGGGTACAATAGTGATAATAATAAACAGGAGCACAGTACTGATAATAATAAACAAGAGCACAGTACTGATAATAACAAACAAAAATACAATACTGATAATAATAAACAGGGACACAGTACTGATAATAATAAACAGGGGTAAAGTGCTGATAATAATAAACAAGAGCACAGTACTGATAATAACAAACAAAGGTACAATACTGATAATAATAAACAAGGGTACAGTACTGATAATAATAAACAGGGGTACAATACTGATAATAATAAACAAGGGTAAAGTACTGATAATAGTAAACAAAGGTACAATACTGATAATAATAAACAAAGGGTACAGTTACTGATAATAATAAACAGGGGTACAATACTGATAATAATAAACAAGGGTAAAGTACTGATAATAATAAACAAGAGCACAGTAATGATAATATTAAACAAGGTCACAGTACTGATAATAATAAACAAGGGTACAATACTGATAATAATAAACAAGGTCACAGTACTGATAATAATAAACAAGGGTAAAGTACTGATAATAATAAACAGGGGTACAGTAATGATAATATTAAACAAGGTCACAGTACTGATAATAATAAACAAAGGTACAATACTGATAATAATAAACCACGACACAGTACTGATAATAATAAACAAAGGTACAATACTGATAGTAATAAACAGGAGCACAGTACTGATAATAATAAACAAAGATACAATACTGATAATAATAAACAGGGACACAGTACTGATAATGATAAAAAGGGTACAATACTGATAGTAATAAAGAGGGGTACAATACTGATAATAATAAAAAGGGTACAATACTGATAGTAATACACAGGGGTACAGTACTGATAATAATAAACAAGGGTACAGTACTGATAATAATAAACAGCCACGAAAAGTAAAAATAATTGTTGTTTTTGTCAGGAATAACCTGGACCTGATACAGATCGATTGGCTGAGACGTTAAACACACGACGAAATACGCTTTAATTGAATAAACACATCTCAAACAAAACCCTTTAATTAAACATGAATGTTGTACTGACCACGATGTTTACTACTCCCAAATGAACATTCCCCCTATAATTTCATCTTCACAGGTATACACTTACACTTCAGATTGTTCTAATACTTGAAAAATTTTGTTTATCAGTTCTTGTTATTACAAAAGTTCGAATTGTGTTGTCGTCCTTCAGTGGAAGTTGATCGATGTGATATCAAGATGTTTTCCATTTACGGAACACCATTCCTAGTTACTCAGTACCTTATTTGTTGTTCCATAAACACTATTCCTAGTTACTCAGTACCTTATTTGTTGTTCCATAAACACTATTCCTAGTTACTCAGTACCTTATTTGTTGTTCCATAAACATTATTCCTAGTTACTCAGTACTTGATTTGATGTTCCATAAACACTATTCCTATTTACTCAGTACCTGATTTGTTGTTCCATAAACACTATTCCTATTTACTCAGTACCTGATTTGTTGTTCCATAAACACTATTCCTATTTACTCAGTACCTGATTTGTTGTTCATTAACACTATTCCTATTTACTCAGTACCTGATTTGTTGTTCCATAAACACTATTCCTGTTTACTCAACATCTGATTTGTTGTTCCATAAACACTATTTCTATTTACTCAGTACCTGATTTGTTGTTCCATAAAGACTATTCCTATTTACTCAGTACCTGATTTGTTGTTCCATAAAGACTATTCCTATTTACTCAGTACCTGATTTGTTGTTCCATAAAGACTATTCCTATTTACTCAACACCTGATTTGATGTTCCATAAACACTATTCCTATTTACTCAACACCTGATTTGTTGTTCCATAAACACTATTTCTATTTACTCAACATCTGATTTGTTGTTCCATAAACACTATTCTTATTTACTCAACACCTTATTTGTTGTTCCATAAACACTATTCCTAGTTACTCAGTACCTGATTTGTTGTTCCATAAACACTATTTCTATTTACTCAACACCTGATTTGATGTTCCATAAACACTATTCCTATTTACTCAGTACCTGATTTGTTGTTCCATAAACACTATTCCTATTTACTCAACACCTGATTTGATGTTCCATAAACACTATTCCTATTTACTCAACACCTGATTTATTGTTCCATAAACACTATTCCTATTTACTCAGTACCTGATTTGTTGTTCCATAAATACTATTCCTATTTGCTCAACACCTGATTTGATGTTCCATAAACACTATTCCTATTTACTCAGTACCTGATTTGTTGTTCATTAACACTATTCCTATTTACTCAGTACCTGATTTGTTGTTCCATAAACACTATTCCTGTTTACTCAACATCTGATTTGTTGTTCCATAAACACTATTTCTATTTACTCAGTACCTGATTTGTTGTTCCATAAAGACTATTCCTATTTACTCAGTACCTGATTTGTTGTTCCATAAACACTATTCCTATTTACTCAGTACCTGATTTGTTGTTCCATAAACACTATTCCTATTTACTCAGTACCTGATTTGTTGTTCCATAAACACTATTCCTATTTACTCAACACCTGATTTGATGTTCCATAAACACTATTCCTATTTACTCAAAACCTGATTTGTTGTTCCATAAACACTATTCCTGTTTACTCAACATCTGATTTGTTGTTCCATAAACACTATTCCTATTTACTCAGTACCTGATTTGTTGTTCCATAAAGACTATTCCTATTTACTCAGTACCTGATTTGTTGTTCCATAAACACTATTCCTATTTACTCAGTACCTGATTTGATGTTCCATAAACACCATTCCTATTTACTCAACACCTGATTTGATGTTCCATAAACACTATTCCTATTTACTCAGTACCTGATTTGTTGTTCCATAAACACTATTCCTATTTACTCAACACCTGATTTGTTGTTCCATAAACACTATTTCTATTTACTCAGTACCTGATTTGTTGTTCATTAACACTATTCCTATTTACTCAGTACCTGATTTGTTGTTCCATAAACACTATTCCTGTTTACTCAACATCTGATTTGTTGTTCCATAAACACTATTTCTATTTACTCAGTACCTGATTTGTTGTTCCATAAAGACTATTCCTATTTACTCAGTACCTGATTTGTTGTTCCATAAACACTATTCCTATTTACTCAGTACCTGATTTGTTGTTCCATAAACACTATTCCTATTTACTCAGTACCTGATTTGTTGTTCCATAAACACTATTCCTGTTTACTCAACATCTGATTTGTTGTTCCATAAACACTATTCCTATTTACTCAGTACCTGATTTGTTGTTCCATAAAGACTATTCCTATTTACTCAGTACCTGATTTGTTGTTCCATAAACACTATTCCTATTTACTCAGTACCTGATTTGTTGTTCCATAAACACTATTCCTATTTACTCAGTACCTGATTTGTTGTTCCATAAACACTATTCCTATTTACTCAGTACCTGATTTGTTGTTCCATAAACACTATTCCTATTTACTCAGTACCTGATTTGTTGTTCCATAAACACTATTCCTATTTACTCAACACCTGATTTGTTGTTCCATAAACACTATTCCTATTTACTCAACATCTGATTTGTTGTTCCATAAACACTATTTCTATTTACTCAGTACCTGATTTGTTGTTCCATAAACACTATTCCTATTTACTCAGTACCTGATTTGTTGTTCCATAAACACTATTCCTATTTACTCAGTACCTGATTTGTTGTTCCATAAACACTATTCCTATTTACTCAACACCTGATTTGATGTTCCATAAACACTATTCCTATTTACTCAGTACCTGATTTGTTGTTCCATAAACACTATTCCTATTTACTCAGTACCTGATTTGTTGTTCCATAAACACTATTCCTATTTACTCAGTACCTGATTTGTTGTTCCATAAACACTATTCCTATTTACTCAACACCTGATTTGATGTTCCATAAACACTATTCCTATTTACTCAGTACCTGATTTGTTGTTCCATAAACACTGTTCCTATTTACTCAACACCTGATTTGTTGTTCCATAAACACTATTCCTATATACTCAAGTACCTGGTTTGTTGTTCCAACACTATTCCTATTTACTCAGTACCTGATTTGTTGTTCCATAAACACTATTTCTATTTACTCAGTACCACATTTGTTGTTCCATAAACACTATTCCTATTTACTCAGTACCTGATTTGTTGTTCCATAAACACTATTCCTATTTACTCAGTACCTGATTTGTTGTTCCATAAACACTATTCCTATTTACTCAACACCTGATTTGATGTTCCATAAACACTATTCCTATTTCCTCAAAACCTGATTTGTTGTTCCATAAACACTATTTCTATTTACTCAACATCTGATTTGTTGTTCCATAAACACTATTCCTAGTTACTCAGTACCTGATTTGTTGTTCCATAAACACTATTCCTATTTACTCAACACCTGATTTGATGTTCCATAAACACTATTCCTATTTACTCAGTACCTGATTTGTTGTTCCATAAACACTATTCCTATTTACTCAACACCTGATTTGATGTTCCATAAACACTATTCCTATTTACTCAACACCTGATTTGATGTTCCATAAACACTATTCCTATTTACTCAGTACCTGATTTGTTGTTCCATAAACACTATTCCTATTTACTCAACACCTGATTTGATGTTCCATAAACACTATTCCTATTTACTCAACACCTGATTTGATGTTCCATAAACACTATTCCTATTTACTCAACACCTGATTTGTTGTTCATTAACACTATTTCTATTTACTCAACACCTGATTTATTGTTCCATAAACACTATTCCTATTTACTCAGTATCTGATTTGTTGTTCCATAAACACTATTCCTATTTACTCAACACCTGATTTGATGTTCCATAAACACTATTCCTATTTCCTCAAAACCTGATTTGTTGTTCCATAAACACTATTTCTATTTACTCAACATCTGATTTGTTGTTCCATAAACACTATTCCTATATACTCAACTCCTGATTTGTTGTGCCATAAACACTATTCCTGTGTTATTAGTGAAATGCTGCCGCCGCTGGTACAAGGGTAAGCCTTCCGATTTATAACGCTACAATTAGGGGTTCATTTCCACTTGGTGGGCTCAGTAGATAGCTTAATGTAGCTTTGCTATAAAAAACACATTACTGATACACTAGTTTTGTGTTTCTAGTTCACTGAATGTTCGTTAAATGTCATCGGTATGTTTCCAGAACTCTGACTGTTGATGAAACGTAAAGTTGTGTATCCAGTATTTTAACTCTTCTTGAAACGACTTCGTTTCATAGTGTATAGTTTCACTACTCAGCAAAAATTAGTATTAAGTCCACTAAGAGTATTGTGGTAGTTGGAATAAACATAGATAACTAATATCATTTTATTGTGTTTGTACGTTTCTAGTTTAAACAACTAATATCATTATATTGTGTTTGTATGTTTTCTAGTTTAAACAACTAATATCATTTTATTGTGTTCGTATGTTTTCTAGTTTAAACAAGTAATGTTATTATATTGTAGTTGTATGTTTTCTAGTTTAAACAACTAATCTCATTATATTGTGTTTGTATATTTTCTAGTTTAAACAACTAATGTCATTATATTGTAGTTGTATATTTTCTAGTTTAAACAACTAATGTTATTATATTGTAGTTGTATATTTTCCAGTTTAAACAAGTAATGTTATTATATTGTAGTTGTATGTTTTCTAGTTTAAACAACTAATCTCATTATATTGTGTTTGTATATTTTCTAGTTTAAACAACTAATGTCATTATATTGTAGTTGTATGTTTTCTAGTTTAAACAACTAATGTTATTATACTGTGTTTGTATATTTTCCAGTTTAAACAAGTAATGTTATTATATTGTAGTTGTATGTTTTCTAGTTTAAACAACTAATCTCATTATATTGTGTTTGTATATTTTCTAGTTTAAACAACTAATGTCATTATATTGTAGTTGTATGTTTTCTAGTTTAAACAACTAATGTTATTATACTGTGTTTGTATATTTTCCAGTTTAAACAAGTAATGTTATTATATTGTAGTTGTATGTTTTCTAGTTTAAACAACTAATCTCATTATATTGTGTTTGTATATTTTCTAGTTTAAACAACTAATGTCATTATATTGTAGTTGTATATTTTCTAGTTTAAACAACTAATGTTATTATATTGTGTTTGTATATTTTCTAGTTTAAACAACTAATGTTATTATATTGTTTGTATATTTTCCAGTTTAAACAAGTAATGTTATTATATTGTAGTTGTATGTTTTCTAGTTTAAACAACTAATCTCATTATATTGTGTTTGTATATTTTCTAGTTTAAACAACTAATGTCATTATTTTGTGTTTGTATATTTTCTAGTTTAAACAACTAATGTTATTATATTGTGTTTGTATGTTTTCCAGTTTAAACAACTAATGTCATTATATTGTGTTTGTATGTTTTCTAGTTTAAACAACTAATGTCATTATATTGTAGTTGTATATTTTCCAGTTTAAACAAGTAATGCCATTATATTGTGTTTGTATGTTTTCCAGTTTAAACAACTAATGTTATTATATTGTGTTTGTATATTTTCTAGTTTAAACAACTAATGTTATTATATTGTGTTTGTTTTAAAGTCATATATAACTTTCTTTTTTATTTTTCCTTTTGAGGTTTTAACTGTCACACTCTTTTCGAAGCTGTGTAAGTTTCTGGGTTTTTTCCAAAGTTTTTTTTTTACTCTTGTGGTACGTCTTTAGAAGTGGGAATGTGTGAGAGGGAGGGTTGCTTCAACCAAAGAAGATTTGAAACTCTCGTGCTGTCATCAACATGATGGTGAAAACATGTCTGGAATTCTAGGGTACTAATGAGAGTTAAATGTTCATAGTTCTCCCTTCTAATGAGCTAATATCAGTCCGAGAAGGGATAATTAGCACATGACCGAAGACGTGCACGCGTTTCAGAATTGCTACTGTCAGCTAAATGTATCTACTTTAAATGTGTACTATAATAACGTACTACATCAGTATCTGTGTTGTATAATGACGTACTGCATCAGTTATCTGTGTTGTATAATGACGTACTACATCAGTTATCTGTCCAGTATAATGACGTACTACATCAGTTATCTGTGTTGTACAATGACGTACTACATCAGTTATCTGTCCAGTATAATGACGTACTACATCAGTTATCTGTGTAGTATAATGACGAACTACATCAGCTATCTGTGTAGTACAATGACGTTCGACATCAGTTATCTGTGTAGTACAATGATAAACTACATAAGATATCTGTGTAGTATAATGACGAACTACATCAGCTATCTGTGTTGTATAATGACGTACTACATCAGTTATCTGTGTAGTACAATGACGTACTACATCAGTTATCTGTGTAGTACAATGACGTACTACATCAGCTACCTGTGCAGTACAATGACGTACTACATCAGTTATCTGTGTAGTACAATGACGTACTACATCAGTTATCTGTGTTGTATAATGACGTACTACATCAGTTATCTGTGTAGTACAATGACGTACTACATCAGTTATCTGTGTTGTATAATGACGTACTACATCAGTTATCTGTGTAGTATAATGACGTACTACATCAGTTATCTGTGTAGTACAATGACGTACCACATCAGTTATCTGTGCAGTATAATGACGTACTACATCAGCTATCTGTGCAGCATAATGAGGTACCACATCAGTTATCTGTGTAGTACAATGACGTACTACATCAGCTATCTGTGTAGTATAATGACGTACTACATCAGCTATTTGTGTAGTACAATGACGTACTACATCAGCTATCTGTGTAGTACAATGACGTACTACATCAGTTATCTGTGTAGTACAATGACGTACCACATCAGTTATCTGTGTTGTATAATGAAGTTTTCTACTCGTTCGTAAAATGTTTCTCTTCCAGTTGTTCAGATGAACTAATCTGGTTCTATTAAAGACCGTAGAGAATGTTAAAAGATTTACTTATAGCTACTTTAATATATCACTTTGACATTATCTTCCTGAAAGGAATACACCAAATATTCGTTTTATGTATCTGGAAAACACTACTCTTACTTCGATGACGGTGAAGGTTTGTTAGCTTAGCTACAAGTTGTATTACAGCTGAACAGGTGATAATAGAAGAAATCTTTATCGCGTTGTACCGGTGTTTGGATAAGACGAAATGTGTGTATTTAGTAACACGACTCTTCAGTCGAGGGTACTTCCACCGATAGAATTTGTGTGGCCGGCTCGACTGTCATCACTTTGTGACCCTAGAGAAGCAGGAGATGACGTTGGTTACATCAGTCACAATAGGGTTATCTCGATACAATACGAGACACGTGTCTATAGGAGTCTTCCATTCTAACACTTTCCGCTTCTATGTTTTATTGTAATGCCAAAAGAACGAGCCTGATGATACAGTGCAATTAGTAAATAAACAGGTCGGAAACCAACTGTTTGGATAAAATATCTCACTCCAGCCCTTCAACTCAGGTTTTTCTTTGCTGGGTTCTCTAGCTTTTATTTAGGGCTTGAACCACAACTTAGATGTACCCCTAGGGAGCCTTACAAATGTGATTTCTTCTTCCAAACTAGATTTAGTAAAGTTAGTTTTATATCGTCCACATACACCTATATATGAATCAGGCTGTGGTTAAGGTTTCCACTTAAGGTTAAGGTTTATACCTCCCAACACACCTATACATCAGCCAGACTTAGCTTGGTAGGAAAGGTTTCCACTTATACCTCCCAACACCTATACATCAGCCAGACTTAGCTTGGTAGATAAGGTTTCCACTGCCCTCCCCACACACCTATACATCAGCCAAACTTAGCTTGATAGGAAAGGTTTCCACTTATACCTCCCAACACCTATACATCAGCCAGACTTAGCCTGGTGGATAAGGTTTTCACTCATTCAACAGCACACCGATACATCAGCTAGACTTAGCTTGGTGGAAGAGGTTTTCACTCATTCAACAGCACACCGATACATCAGCTAGACTTAGCTTGGTAGATAAGGTTTTCACTCATTCAACAGCACACGGATACATCAGCTAGACTTAGCCAGGTGGATAAGGTTGTCACTCATTCAACAGCACACCGATACATCAGCTAGACTTAGCTTGGTGGATAAGGTTTTCACTCATTCAACAGCACACTGATACATCAGCTAGAATTAGCTTGGTAGATAAGGTTTTCACTCATTCAACAGCACACCGATACATCAGCCAGACTTAGCTTGGTGGATAAGGTTTTCACTCATTCAACAACACACCGATACATCAGCCAGACTTAGCTCGGTGGATAAGGTTTTCACTCATTCAACAGCACACCGATACATCAGCTAGACTTAGTTTGGTGGATAAGGTTTTCACTCATTCAACAGCACACCGATACATCAGTTAGACTTAGCTTGGTGGATAAGATTTTCACTCATTCAACAGCACACCGATACATCAGCTAGACTTAGCTTAGTGGATGAGGTTTTCACTCATTCAACAGCACACTGATATATCAGCTAGATTTCGCTTGGTGGATAAGGTTGTCACTCATTCAACAGCACACCGATACATCAGCCAGACTTAGCCTGGTGGATAAGGTTTTCACTCATTCAACAGCACACCGATACATCAGTTAGACTTAGTTTGGTAGATAAGGTTTTCACTCATTCAACAGCACACCGATACATCAGCTAGACTTAGCCTGATGGATAAGGTTTTCACTCATTCAACAGCACACCGATTCATCAGCCAGACTTAGCCTGGTGGATAAGGTTTTCACTCATTCAACAGCACACCGATACATCAGCCAGACTTAGCCTAATGGATAAGGTTTTCATTCATTCAACAGCACACCGATACATCAGTTAGACTTAGCTTGGTAGATAAGGTTTTCACTCATTCAACAGCACACCGATACATCAGTAAGACTTAGCCTGATGGATAAGGTTTTCATTCATTCAACAGCACACCGATACATCAGTTAGACTTAGCCTGATGGATAAGGTTTTCATTCATTCAACAGCACACCGATACATCAGTTAGACTTAGCTTGGTAGATAAGGTTTTCACTCATTCAACAGCACACCGATACATCAGCTAGACTTAGCCTGGTGGATAAGGTTTCGACTCATTCAACAGCACACCGATACATCAGCTAGACTTAGCTTGGTAGATAAGGTTTTCACTCATTCATCAGCACACCGATACATCAGCCAGACGTAGCCTGGTGGATAAGGTTTTCATTCATTCAACAGCACACCGATACATCAGCTAGACCTAGCTTGGTGGATAAGGTTTTCACTCATTCATCAGCACACCGATACATCAGCTAGACTTAGCTTGGTGGAAGAGGTTTTCACTCATTCAACAGCACACCGATACATCAGCTAGACTTAGCTTGGTAGATAAGGTTTTCACTCATTCAACAGCACACGGATACATCAGCTAGACTTAGCCTGGTGGATAAGGTTGTCACTCATTCAACAGCACACCGATACATCAGCTAGACTTAGCTTGGTGGATAAGGTTTTCACTCATTCAACAGCACACTGATACATCAGCTAGAATTAGCTTGGTAGATAAGGTTTTCACTCATTCAACAGCACACCGATACATCAGCCAGACTTAGCTTGGTGGATAAGGTTTTCACTCATTCAACAGCACACCGATACATCAGCCAGACTTAGCTCGGTGGATAAGGTTTTCACTCATTCAACAGCACACCGATACATCAGCTAGACTTAGTTTGGTGGATAAGGTTTTCACTCATTCAACAGCACACCGATACATCAGCTAGACTTAGCTCGGTGGATAAGGTTTTCACTCATTCAACAGCACACCGATACATCAGTTAGACTTAGCTTGGTGGATAAGATTTTCACTCATTCAACAGCACACCGATACATCAGCTAGACTTAGCTTAGTGGATGAGGTTTTCACTCATTCAACAGCACACTGATATATCAGCTAGATTTCGCTTGGTGGATAAGGTTGTCACTCATTCAACAGCACACCGATACATCAGCCAGACTTAGCCTGGTGGATAAGGTTTTCACTCATTCAACAGCACACCGATACATCAGTTAGACTTAGTTTGGTAGATAAGGTTTTCACTCATTCAACAGCACAGCGATACATCAGCTAGACTTAGCCTGATGGATAAGGTTTTCACTCATTCAACAGCACACCGATACATCAGTTAGACTTAGCTTGGTGGATAAGATTTTCACTCATTCAACAGCACACCGATACATCAGCTAGACTTAGCTTAGTGGATGAGGTTTTCACTCATTCAACAGCACACTGATATATCAGCTAGATTTCGCTTGGTGGATAAGGTTGTCACTCATTCAACAGCACACCGATACATCAGCCAGACTTAGCCTGGTGGATAAGGTTTTCACTCATTCAACAGCACACCGATACATCAGTTAGACTTAGTTTGGTAGATAAGGTTTTCACTCATTCAACAGCACACCGATACATCAGCTAGACTTAGCCTGATGGATAAGGTTTTCACTCATTCAACAGCACACCGATTCATCAGCCAGACTTAGCCTGGTGGATAAGGTTTTCACTCATTCAACAGCACACCGATACATCAGCCAGACTTAGCCTAATGGATAAGGTTTTCATTCATTCAACAGCACACCGATACATCAGTTAGACTTAGCTTGGTAGATAAGGTTTTCACTCATTCAACAGCACACCGATACATCAGTAAGACTTAGCCTGATGGATAAGGTTTTCATTCATTCAACAGCACATTGATACATCAGTTAGACTTAGCCTGATGGATAAGGTTTTCATTCATTCAACAGCACACCGATACATCAGTTAGACTTAGCTTGGTAGATAAGGTTTTCACTCATTCAACAGCACACCGATACATCAGCTAGACTTAGCCTGGTGGATAAGGTTTCGACTCATTCAACAGCACACCGATACATCAGCTAGACTTAGCTTGGTAGATAAGGTTTTCACTCATTCATCAGCACACCGATACATCAGCCAGACGTAGCCTGGTGGATAAGGTTTTCATTCATTCAACAGCACACCGATACATCAGCTAGACCTAGCTTGGTGGATAAGGTTTTCACTCATTCAACAGCACACTGATACATCAGCTAGACCTAGCTTGGTGGATAAGGTTTTCACTCATTCAACAGCACACCGATACATCAGCTAGACTTAGCTTGGTGGATAAAGTTTTCACTTATTCAACAGCACACCGATACATCAGCTAGACTTAGTTTGGTGAATAAGGTTTTCACTCATTCAACAGCACACCGATACATCAGCTGGACTTAGCTTGGTGGATAAGGTTTTCACTCATTCAACAGCACACCGATACATCAGCTGGACTTAGCTTGGTGAATAAGGTTCCCACTCATTCATCAGTGCACCAGTACGTTTGCTGGTGAGACGATACTGTTTTAATTTCCATAACACTGGTCTCCATGGTGATGATGTTTGTCATTGCGTCACGCACCTTCTTGGAAGTTATAAAAACACGCATATAGTGTATGGGAGAAATCTTCAGTTGGGTGTTCGCTGACCTTCTACTGGCCTGTCGCTATTAGCAAGTCGTTGGGCAATCAAAGTGTAACAGAATTCTAGGGGTAGAAGACCAGTCCCCCCCTACCCAGCGGCAAGGCGCCACAGGGCACGCCTGATAGATGTACTTTATATTATATTCATGAGTTAGGAAGTCGGGGACATGCAGCAGATGTCCCCGGCCAGGAGACAGTGTCTGGGTTTCCGCACTCCTCCGAAACTCGATACCGCATGTAACGTCGCCGAGAAGGTTCAGTTTTCCCCGGGAGGACAGGCGGAAAGATGAGAGAAGCATGGTTCCGGACAATTACTCGAGAGTAGTCCGTGCTGGAGACACAACGCGTTTTCCCTTTAGCAACTGTCCATCCTTCTGTATAACTTATAATGTCATATGTACCTAACCTCTCCCAAGTGACAACAGTACGACAGATGTTTAACGTTATAATTAAATAATAATTAACATTTTTTTACAAATTAAAGTTTTTAATAAAAGTTTGTTTCCAGACATGCTAAATTGTGTCGCTAATTCCGCCTATAATCATGAGAAATAAGTCAAAATTGTCATAAAGAGAAACGCTATTCTGTTATTGACACGAATAAGGAAACTATTTAGTTATAACATACGTTTATTAACTTCCGTTGAAGCAGTGTTTGGTTAGCTCGTTCTGGGGTAAAAAGAAAACTATAAATAAATCTGATAAATAATTTCGTGTTTTTAGTCTAATGTATATATTTTAAAAAATTTATCTCCCTTTTCATCGGGGTGAAAATCGAACGGAGAATCCGTGACGTAGACACGTAACGTTTCTCTGATTGGCTGAGTTGTACACTGCAGTTTCGTCTATTGAAGGCTCATCAGCACAGCTTGGGTAAAGATGCGCCAGGCTTCTACGTAACAGTTTCTGATTTCTCTTTGACAAGAGTAATTAAATAGTATGTCCTCTGTACATATCCCTCACCAAGGTAATTAAATAGTATGTCCTCTCTACATATCCCTCACCAGAGTAATTAAATAGTATGTCTCTGTACATATCCCTCACCAGAGTAATTAAATAGTATGTCCTCTGTACATATCCCTACCAATGTAATTAAATAGTATGTCCTCTCTACATATCCCTCACCAGAGTAATTAAATAGTATGTCCTCTCTACATATCCCTCACCAGAGCAATTAAATAGTATGTCCTCTCTACATATCCCTCACCAGAGTAATTAAATAGTATGTCCTCTGTACATATCCCTCACCAGAGTAATTAAATAGTATGTTCTCTGTGCATATCCCTCACCAGAGTAATTAAATAGTATGTCCTCTGTGCATATCCCTCACCAGGGTAATTAAATAGTATGTCCTCTCTACATATCCCTCACCAGGTAATTAAATAGTATGTCCTCTCTACATATCCCTCACCAGGTAATTAAATGGTATGTCCTCTGTGCATATCTCTCACCAGAGTAATTAAATAGTATGTCCTCTGTACATATCCCTCACCAGGGTAATTAAATAGTATGTCCTCTCTACATATCCCTCACCAGAGTAATTAAATAGTATGTCCTCTGTACATATCCCTCACCAGAGTAATTAAATAGTATGTCCTCTGTGCATATCTCTCACCAGAGTAATTAAATAGTATGTCCTCTGTACATATCCCTCACCAGGGTAATTAAATAGTATGTCCTCTGTACATATCCCTCACCAGAGTAATTAAATATTATGTCCTCTGTACATATCTCTCACCAGAGTAATTAAATAGTATGTCCTCTGTACATATCCCTCACCAGGTAATTAAATAGTATGTCCTCTGTACATATCCCTCACCAGAGTAATTAAATAGTATGTCCTCTGTACATATCTCTCACCAGAGTAATTAAATAGTATGTCCTCTGTACATATGTATGTTAACAATATTCACATACCTAAAGTAATTTGGTTACTCTACGGTGAAGTGAAACTGATTCAAAACCTAACCCTCATTCTGAGCTTTAACGGATATAAATAGAACTACAACACAACAGAAGTGTTCCAGTTGAAGAGACCTTATAATATGAACAGCACCAAACAAGTAATGGGTTGGTCTTATCCCATGATCACTTTGTGTACACGGATAAAATCTTCGTCGATAGCGAACAGACCAGGAGTAGCGTGACTCACATATTATTCTATTCTATTATTCGCAAGTTATTATAACTAACAAACAGTCGTACGAAAGTTAAGTTTAGAACAAAATCTCAAATACTTATATGTAACTTTTAAATCTCAACAAACTCACTCGTACTTTGTTTTTTATTGCTATCAGTACAACACATATGAAGTTCGCACAAGAAAACAACATAACAACACACGTAGAAATGGCTTAAGACTGAGACCAAAATGTAAAATAACACAGTATGTCCTCTGTAATAAGTAACTAGTAAACAGGCAAGGTTAATTGTGTTAAGGAAGTAATAACTAACTAGTAAACAGGTATAATTAACTGTGTTCAAGAAGTAATAACTAACTAGTAAACAGGTGTAATTAACTGTGTTAAGGAAGTAATAACTAACTAGTAAACAGGTGTAATTAACTGTGTTCAGGAAGTAATAATTAACTAGTAAACAGATGTAATTAACTGTGTTCACGAAGTAATAACTAACTAGTAAACAGATGTAATTAACTGTGTTCAGGAAGTAATAACTAACTAGTAAACAGGTGTAATTAACTGTGTTCAGGAAGTAATAACTAACTAGTAAACAGGTGTAATTAACTGTGTTGAGGAAGTAATAATTAACTAGTAAACAAATGTAATTAACTGTGTTCAGGAAGTAATAACTAACTAGTAAACAGATGTAATTAACTGTGTTCATGAAGTAATAACTAACTAGTAAACAGGTGTAATTAACTGTGTTGAGGAAGTAATAATTAACTAGTAAACAGATGTAATTAACTGTGTTCAGGAAGTAATAACTAACTAGTAAACAGATGTAATTAACTGTGTTCAGGAAGTAATAACTAACTAGTAAACAGATGTAATTAACTGTGTTCAGGAAGTAATAACTAACTAGTAAACAGGTATAATTAACTGTGTTAAGGAAGTAATAACTAGTAAACAGGCAAGATTAACTGTGTTAATGGAGTAATAACTAAGTAGTAAACAGGTGTAATTAACTGTGTTCAGGAAGTAATAACTAACTAGTAAACAGGTGTAATTAACTGTGTTAAGGAAGTAATAACTAACTAGTAAACAGGTGTAATTAACTGTGTTCAGGAAGTAATAACTAACTAGTAAACAGGTGTAATTAACTGTGTTGAGGAAGTAATAATTAACTAGTAAACAGATGTAATTAACTGTGTTCAGGAAGTAATAACTAACTAGTAAACAGATGTAATTAACTGTGTTCAGGAAGTAATAACTAACTAGTAAACAGGTGTAATTAACTGTGTTAAGGAAGTAATAACTAACTAGTAAACAGGTGTAATTAACTGTGTTCAGGAAGTAATAATTAACTAGTAAACAGATGTAATTAACTGTGTTCAGGAAGTAATAACTAACTAGTAAACAGATGTAATTAACTGTGTTCAGGAAGTAATAACTAACTAGTAAACAGGTGTAATTAACTGTGTTAAGGAAGTAATAATTAACTAGTAAACAGATATAATTAACTGTGTTAAGGAAGTAATAACTAACTAGTAAACAGGTGTAATTAACTGTGTTGAGGAAGTAATAATTAACTAGTAAACAGATGTAATTAACTGTGTTAAGGAAGTAATAACTAACTAGTAAACAGGTGTAATTAACTGTGTTCAGGAAGTAATAACTAACTAGTAAACAGATGTAATTAACTGTGTTCAGGAAGTAATAACTAACTAGTAAACAGGTATAATTAACTGTGTTAAGGAAGTAATAACTAACTAGTAAACAGGTATAATTAACTGTGTTAAGGAAGTAATAATTAACTAGTAAACAAATGTAATTAACTGTGTTCAGGAAGTAATAACTAACTAGTAAACAGGTATAATTAACTGTGTTAAGGAAGTAATAACTAACTAGTAAACAGTAATAATTAACTGTGTTAAGGAAGTAATAACTAACTAGTAAACAGGTATAATTAACTGTGTTAAGGAAGTAATAACTAACTAGTAAACAGGTATAATTAACTGTGTTAAGGAAGTAATAACTAACTAGTAAACAGGTGTAATTAACTGTGTTAAGGAAGTAATAACTAGTAAAGAGACAAGATTAACTGTGTTAATGGAGTTATAACTAACTAGTAAACAGATGTAATTAACTCTGTTAATGAAGTAATAACTAACCAGTGAACAGATGTAAATAACTGTGTTAAGGAAGTAATAACTAACGAGTTAACAGGTGTAATTAACTGTGTTAAGGAATTAATAACTAACCAGTGAACAGGCTTGGTTAACTGTCTTGTGTTGTCTGTGGGTGAGATTTTATATCAATAGTTTAATGTTATCTCTCTGCCTTAGCTTTTTAAGATTAATTAGAAATTAGGGACGGATAGTGCAGATAGCCCTCGAGTAGCTTTCGGCATAACTTAAAACACAAAAACAACACTTTAGAAGTAGATGACAATCTGGTAACAGTTCTTATGTGTGTAGGGATACATTGAGTTTAACTAAATGTATATAGCGTAAGTGTACATAGCGTTACAAAATCTAAGAACATATTCACGGTTCGTAGAGTGTAGTTCCAGGACGAGTTTGGTACCCTATACCTTAGATACTTAATACTATTGTAACTATGAAACACGAGACATTGTAACGCGACACTTTTGTCAAAAGAAGTTTATTTCCCGCCCATCAGTGTTCGAGGATTACTCGCTCAAATAATTTTCTGAGTGGAGCTAATGTGATTAGAAAAGCTGAGGGGATACTACGATTTTGAGAGAATAACTCCGGTAGAAATCTAGCGAATAAATTATCCAACAACGCCTCTAGCGGCGTCACGTGCTCGCTGACCGTAGCGAATTGCTATAATGAAGTTCGTCACGCTGTCAGAGTGTTTTGTTGGTGGGGTGTTAAATAAACATTGAGTCATTGTTACCCGACTAGCAAGTACTTGTTTCATAGGTTCAGTAAACACATATCTAGCAAAACGTTGTCTTCGTAACTAAGCAACCTGCTGCTCAAACTCCCATTGGCTCTTGTGAGAACCCCAACGTTGCTCTTTAACAAAATGGCGTCTTCGACAGTGTAATACCGAACTTCATGACCATTGTTGTATGTATTTTGAGGGTTAAGAGTGTTGGATATTTGTTTTGTAAATTACGTATCTCACGTTAACGAAACCACGTTTCTACCATGTTTACAACACTAACATATTTTATATCCCATCTTGCTTATCTCGTATCGAAAATAAAGAGAGCGATTATTTGATAATGTTCATTAGCGTTATTCTTTTATTAGTGTTAAACATGTAACTGTTCTTGGAAGATTATTACACATCATAAGGTTAAATTATAGGACTTCTGAGATTCATGTTCAGTACTTTAAGAACATCGCAATCAGGCTGGTAATGACTTTTATACATCACAATATAAGGTACGGAATTCATTAGATTCACGATCAGTAGGACTCTACCAACATCATAATCAGACTGGTAATGACTTTTATATATCACAATATAAGGTACAGAAGTCATTAGCGTCATGTTCAGTACTTTAACAACATCACAATCAGACTGGTAATGACTTTTATATATCACAATATAAGGAACAGAACTCTTTAGCGTCATGTTCAGTACTTTAACAACATCACAATCAGGCTGGTAATGACTTTTATATATCACAATATAAGGAACAGAACTCTTTAGCGTCATGTTCACTACTTTAACATCACAATCAGACTGGTAATGACTTTTATATATCACAATATAAGGAACAGAACTCTTTAGCGTCATGTTCACTACTTTAACAACATCACAATCAGACTGGTAATGACTTTTATATATCACAATATAAGATACAGAACTCATTAGCCTCATGTTCAGTACTTTAATAACATCACAATCAGGCTAGTAATGACTTTTATATATCACAATATAAGATACAGAACTCATTAGCGTCATGTTCAGTACTTTAACAGCATCACAATCAGACTGGTAATGACTTTTATATATCACAATATAAGGTACAGAACTCATTAGCGTCATGTTCAGTACTTTAACAACATCACAATCAGACTGGTAATGACTTTTATATATCACAATATAAGGTACAGAACTCATTAGCGTCATGTTCAGTACTTTAACAACATCACAATCAGGCTGGTAATGACTTTTATATATCACAATATAAGGTACAGAAGTCATTAGCGTCATGTTCAGTACTTTAACAACATCACAATCAGGCTGGTAATGACTTTTATACATCACAATATAAGGTACGGAATTCATGAGATTCACGATCAGTAGGACTCTACCAACATCATAATCAGACTGGTAATGACTTTTATATATCACAATATAAGGTACAGAAGTCATTAGCGTCATGTTCAGTACTTTAACAACATCACAATCAGGCTGGTAATGACTTTTATATATCACAATATAAGGAAAAGAACTCTTTAGCGTCATGTTCAGTACTTTAACATCACAATCAGACTGGTAATGACTTTTATATATCACAATATAAGGAACAGAACTCTTTAGCGTCATGTTCACTACTTTAACAACATCACAATCAGACTGGTAATGACTTTTATATATCACAATATAAGATACAGAACTCATTAGCCTCATGTTCAGTACTTTAATAACATCACAATCAGGCTGGTAATGACTTTTATATATATCACAATATAAGATACAGAACTCATTAGCGTCATGTTCAGTACTTTAACAACATCACAATCAGACTGGTAATGACTTTTATATATCACAATATAAGGTACAGAACTCATTAGCCTCATGTTCAGTACTTTAACAACATCACAATCAGACTGGTAATGACTTTTATATATCACAATATAAGGTACAGAACTCATTAGCGTCATGTTCAGTACTTTAACAACATCACAATCAGACTGGTAATGACTTTTATATATCACAATATAAGGTACAGAACTCATTAGCGTCATGTTCAGTACTTTAACAACATCACAATCAGACTGGTAATGACTTTTATATATCACAATATAAGGTACAGAACTCATTAGCGGCATGTTCAGTACTTTAACAACATCACAATCAGACTGGCAGCACTTTCGTTTTCACATGACACTAGTATGAAGTTTGTATCTATATTCAACAAACACAAATACACGGATGTATGAGAAAAGCATTAGAGTATTTAGCATGAAACTAGTTTCAACACATTCTAGATAGTTTTGTGTTGTAGTTTTATGTGTCTAAATAATCCACTACTGTTTAATTTATAATCAAATATTGGTCAACTAAAGTTTTTTTAGAACGAATATTAGGATAAAGTAATAAACAACAGACAACGTTAAAGTAACGATTTCGACATATAATTTAATTCATGGTTTAATCTAAATGAACAAGAGAGAACGTTAAACTAACGTTTTAGATATATTGCTTAATTCGTGATCTAATATAAATAAACAACAGACAACGGTGAAGAAAAGATTCTTTGATAGATTGTTTAGGTATTTATGATGAAACTGCGTAGATTCGACGGTAGACTTTCAAAACGTCGTCCTGTACACTCGTGTCTCCACAACAGGCAGTTGTCGTTCATTCTACAAAGTTCCATCCTGAAGTAAAGATGTTGTAATATATAGTTTAGTTTGTTGTTTAATGTAACAAAAAACAGATAACGGTGAAGTAAAGATGTAGTTATATACAGTTTAATTTGTTGTTTAACGTAAGAAACATACAACGATAAAGATGTAGTTATATACAGTTTAATTTGTTGTTTAATGTAAGAAACAGACAACGGTAAAGTAAAGATGTAGTTATCTACAGTTTAATTTGTTGTTTAATGTAAGAAACAGACAACGGTAAAGTAAAAATGTAGTTATATACAGTTTAATTTGTTGTTTAATGTAAGAAACAGACAACGGTAAAGTAAAATGTAGTTATATACAGTTTAATTTGTTGTTTAATGTAAGAAACAGACAACAATAAAGTAAAAATGTAGTTATATACAGTTTAATTTGTTGTTTAATGTAAGAAACAGACAACGGTAAAGAAAAATGTAGTTATATACAGTTTAATTTGTTGTTTAATGTAGGAAACAGACAACGGTAAAGTAAAGATGTAGTTATATACAGTTTAATTTGTTGTTTAATGTAAGAAACAGACAACAATAAAGTAAAAATGTAGTTATATACAGTTTAATTTGTTGCTTAATGTAAGAAACAGACAACGATAAAGATGTAGTTATATACAGTTTAATTTGTTGTTTAATGTAAGAAACAGACAACGGTAAAGTAAAAATGTAGTTATATACAGTTTAATTTGTTGTTTAATGTAAGAAACAGACAACGGTAAAGTAAAGATGTAGTTATATACAGTTTAATTTGTTGTTTAATGTAAGAAACAGACAACAGACAACGATAAAGTAAAGATGTAGTTATATACAGTTTAATTTGTTGTTTAATGTAAGAAATAGACAACGATAAAGATGTAGTTATATACAGTTTAATTTGTTGTTTAATGTAAGAAACAGACAACGATAAAGTAAAGATGTAGTTATATACAGTTTAATTTGTTGTTTAATGTAAGAAACAGACAACGATAAAGATGTAGTTATATACAGTTTAATTTGTTGTTTAATGTAAGAAACAGACAACGGTAAAGTAAAGATGTAAATATATATATAGTTTAATTTGTCGTTTAACATAACAAACAAGCAAGAGACGACAGTGAAGTAAAGATGTAGTTATATATACTCTAATTTGTTGTTTAAGTAACAAACAAAGGACAACGGTGAAGCAAAGGTATAGTTTAATTTGTTTTTTATTGTAACAAACAGACAACGGTAAAGATGTTGTAATATATAGTTTAATTTGTTTTTTATTGTAACAAACAGACAACGGTAAAGATGTTGTAATATATAGTTTAATTTGCTGTTTCATGCAACATACAACGTTAAAGTAATGATTTACATATATAGTTTAATTTATTTAATCTAAATAAAGAATAGGACGTTAAAGTAATGATTTACATATATAGTTTAATTTATTTAATCTAAATAAATAATAGGACGTTAAAAAAATGATTTACATATATAGTTTAATTTATTTAATCTAAATAAAGAATAGAACGTTAAAGTAATGATTTACATATATAGTTTAATTTATTTAATCTAAATAAAGAATAGAACGTTAAAGTAATGATTTACATATATAGTTTAAGTTATTTAATCTAAATAAAGAATAGAACGTTAAAGTAATGATTTACATATATAGTTTAATTTATTTAATCTAAATAAAGAATAGAACGTTAAAGTAATGATTTACATGTATAGTTTAATTTATTTAATCTAAATAAAGAATAGAACGTTAAAGTAATGATTTACATGTATAGTTTAATTTATTTAATCTAAATAAAGAATAGAACGTTAAAGTAATGATTTACATGTATAGATTAATTTATTTAATCTAAATAAAGAATAGAACGTTAATGTAATGATTTACATGTATAGTTTAATTTATTTAATCTAAATAAAGAATAGAACGTTAAAGTAATGATTTACATATATAGTTTAATTTATTTAATCTAAATAAAGAATAGAACGTTAAAGTAATGATTTACATATATAGTTTAATTTATTTAATCTAAATAAAGAATAGAACGTTAAAGTAATGATTTACATATATAGTTTAATTTATTTAATCTAAATAAAGAATAGAACGTTAAAGTAATGATTTACATATATAGTTTAATTTATTTAATCTAAATAAAGAATAGAACGTTAAAGTAATGATTTACATATATAGTTTAATTTATTTAATCTAAATAAAGAATAGAACGTTAAAGTAATGATTTACATGTATAGTTTAATTTATTTAATCTAAATAAAGAATAGAACGTTAAAGTAATGATTTAGATATGCAGTTGAAATAAAAGACCTTATATTAACAACATATATATATATATACAATTTCATACGTGGTTTCACGTGAGTATAGAATAAACAAAGTTAAAATAATGATTTAGATATACAGTTTAATTCGTGGTTTAATGTAAAACAACAGACAAAGTTAGAGTAACAACTTAGATAGTTTAATTGGTGGTTTAATATAAATAAACGACAGACAACGTTAAACTAATGGTTTATATGTATAGTTTAATTGGTGGTTTAAAGTTAATAAACAACAGACAACGTTAAAGTAACGAGTTAAATATACAGTTTAATTCGTGGTTTAATGTAAGAAACAAACAACGGTGAAGTAAAGATTCTTTGATAGATTGTTTTGGCGGAGTATTTGTGATGAATCTTCGTAGAATGGACTTTAACAGAAAAGGCAGAAGACTCTCGAAATGTCGTCCACTTGTGTCTCCACAACAGGCAGTTGCCGTCCTTTCTACGAAGTGTCATCGTGAAGTAAAGATGTTGTGATATATAGTTTGCTGTTTTATGTAACAAAAAAAACTGACAACGTTGAAGTAAAAATGTAAGAAACAAATAACAGTCAACGGTGAAATAGAGATGTAACAAATAAACAAGAGACAACGGTGAAATAGAGATGTAGTTATATATAGCTTAATTTGTTTAATGTAAATAAACAACTGACAACGTCAGTTTAATTTGTAACAGACAACAGAAAGCGTTTAAGTAACGATTTATGTGTATAGTTTAATTCGTGGTTTAATGTAAATACACAACAGACAACGTTTATGTAACGATTTAGATATAGGGTTTAATCTGACAAACAACAGACAACGCTAAGTAAAGATATAGTTATATATTGTTTAATTTGTTGTTTGATGTAACAAATAGACAACGGTGAAATATAGATGTAGTTATATATAGTTTAATTTGTTGTTTAATGTAACAAAGAAACTACAGACAACGGTGAAGTAAAGATGTAGTTATATATAGTTTAATTTGTTGTTTAATGTAACAAACAGACAACGGTGAAGTAAAGATGTAGTTATATATAGTTTAATTTGTTGTTTAATGTAACAAAGAAACTACAGACAACGGTGAAGTAAAGATGTAGTTATATATAGTTTAATTTGTTGTTTAATGTAACAAAGAAACTACAGACAACGGTGAAGTAAAGATGTAGTTATATATAGTTTAATTTGTTGTTTAATGTAACAAACAGACAACGGTGAAGTAAAGATGTAGTTATATACAATTTAACACTGTTTAATGTAAACCGTAGAACTCGCCGTGTTTCACTTGATAACCGTTCTTTTACTGGTCCTCCACGTGCAGTAGGTAAGGGAACATTCTTGAGTGAGTGTCTCAGCGAGAGATAGACGTTTCATCCACCATTGTGCGAGGCCTTTAAGATAATCGTGATAACGTACTAAGACAAAGACATCCGGCCACAAACACCGAGTCTCCCCCCATCAGACTGGGTTTAGTGTGGCTCCGTGAAGTGATGCTATCGGCGACCTTGCGCCCCATAGTCGGCGACAGCGCAGTGGGAGGTGGTCGACACCTGTCCCAGGCAGGTTTCCACGGTGAAACAAGCAACTCATAAACTCCAGCTAGCTCGATGAATGCGGACGATAGCGATCTGGTCTTGTCGTTTGAACCTTACACCAACTTAGTCAGACCCTAGTATTATGAACGTTTTTTTTTTTTAAACAGATGGGCAATAGTTTTATCGGTGTGTCGAACTTGGTAGCCACATAAAGCCCCGATGACGTATGCAGTGCGTCAGTCTTTCATCTTACTCGAGGTCAAATAAAATATCTGCATATGCTATTTGGAAAAAAACCTTCATCCTGGGAGGAAACTTCACCTGGAACACTTTATCTTCACCAAAACTATGGACCAATGAAAAAGCTGGAGGGTGTTCACGTGACCTGTCCGAGAAGCTCTATGAATCGTTTATAATCCTTTAAATTATGTCCTCGACGCTGACAGCAGAGCTCGCCAGAGGACGCTCGCGGACAGATGTAGGACTTGATAAGGGACCAGTAAGACAAGGACCCGGACTTAGAAACAAGGACCATTACTCTTTCTAGACGCCTCACTTCAACTCGGCAAGACAGAAGGAAGATCGGTTGATTAATCGCTGCATTGTTAACTGCATGATAGTAGTTGGTCTATAATGAATTAACACTGCGCATGTCAAACATACCGGAGTATTCTGCCGACGCCATATTTGTTTTTGACAAGGTTAAACTGGTTATGAGTTTAACGCATAGAACACAGACGTAAAACGTACTTATAAAAGTTTATTTGTATATTTGTTTGTTCTATATATCAAAGATATAAAGTGAGAACACGTAAGTTAAGCATGAGATAAGGAAAGCTTTAGGTAAAGCTATGACACTCACCCTACAAGAAGAAAAGTAGTTAGCTATTCAGGGTTAGGCAATACACCATCTTTGGTCTGGGCCTACAGTGTAACACAGGATAAACAGTGATGACGAGAAATCCCACTTGTAGAGAAAAATATATATGTAACACAGGATAGTTAATTCTCACGTGCACGCATTCTAAACACTTTTCGTTACAATTTCTTATCGATAATGTTTCCTGTTCATTTACCCCAAATACTTGATCTAATAACAATCAGAATGAAGTGTAGAAAGCTTAAACAAAGACAGTACCTGTAAAAACAGTTTTATTCTATAAGGTATTAACTAAGCTTAGAAACATGTTTTAAATAAAAAAACGATTGTTGTGTAGGGTGGTCAGCTATACCTAACCAACTGATTCCACATGCATCAGGCCGCTATGGTTAACCTAACCAACTGGTTTCACATGCATCAGGCCACTATGAGTAACCTAACCAACTGGTTCCACATGCATCAGGCCATTATGAGTAACCTAACGAACTGGTTCCACATGCATCAGGCCACTATGAATAACCTAACCAACTGGTTCCACATGCATCAGGCCACTATGGCTAACCTAACCAACTGGTTCCACATGCATCAGGCCACTATGGCTAACCTAACCAGCTGATTCGACATGCATCAGGCCACTATGGCTAACCTGACCAAATCGTTCTACATGCATCAGGCCACTATGCCTTACCCATAATTCATTCGGTTGTCTTCAATACAGTAAATAGGCTGGAATTAATATTTCTATTAGGTAATAGGTGTAATACCTATCGATAATACCTTAGTAGTTGTAAGTAGGTGTCCAGTGCAGTAGGTGTAATTCCTTTTTACTAGAAACTTAACTGGAACCGCTAAAATGATCGGACAAAATCAAGTGATTTTTGTGACGTAATGTTACAGCAAGACACCTATTGGCCCATGAAATAAGTGAAATATAAATAATAAAGCCAGCTTTATGATTATTATAGTTATCAAATGAGTTATTAAACTCACTCATATACGTTCCACCTCAACAACGTCTGAAAGTAGTAGATTCCAAAGGCCGAACACCTTAACAAAACTGTTATGATGACTTCTTCCTTCATTTTCAAGTTAGGCCTAAGTAATTGTTTTCTTAGTTTGTGTTTTTGACTGGGTGAAGTTTTAGTCAGAGGTATTTATAACGACAGTGGCAATACGTAGCAGTATACTTGATGTTACAAAGCGCCATTTTAGAATAAAACACAAAGTGTTTTAGTTACAGTGAAGATAGGTTAGGGCTGTGTTCATATCTGGCTGATGTTGCTTCACCTGTCCGACAGACAATGAGAGAAGGTATATTATTTCGTTTGATTTTTTGATCGGTAATCCGAGAGTGTTTGTCGTTTTTTAGGAACGTTCTCTACGGGGTTTCAACATTCCTGGACTTCCTTGAAGCGTTCCGCCTTGTTTCCTATAGTGAAATGGACCATACCTTCTACCTATCCCATACAGTGTTTGTGCGGTAAGTAAAGACACTGCTGGCCTCCGCTCCCGGGTCTGCCGTGGTCGATCAGCGACCCTTTCGAGGGCAACACGGCGGAAATAACTAAACTGACGCCAACCGCAATTACAGCGGGGACACTTGTACATGTGAGTCTAGAAACAAACTGCGTTTTTATATAGACGGCCATTGTGAAACTGTAATCCTCCATTTCCAACGTACACCAAAGCAGTAAGGCCACGATTTCGTACTGTTCACATAACTTGGATACTAAACACAGCTCAGGTTACAAAGCATTCAGAGAGATTGTCTCCTAGGCCTTTCTTTCTATTTTTTCACACAGCGAACAGAAATCATGAGACAACATTCCATATCTCCTGCACATTCTACCTGCCCGTTCTTTTCGGTGTGAACTGATAATGACCGTGGTAGTAGGAAATACAGTAGAATGTAAAATACACAGTAAAATATTTAGTTATCATAGAATGTCATCTTATACATAGTAAAATATTTAGTTATCATAGAATGTCATCTTATACACAGTAAAATATTTAGTTATCATAGAATGTCATCTTATATATAGTAAAATATTTAGTTATCATAGAATGTCATCTTATACACAGTAAAATATTTAGTTATCATAGAATGTCATCTTATATATAGTAAAATATTTAGTTATCATAGAATGTCATCTTATACATAGTAAAATATTTAGTTATCATAGAATGTCATCTTATATATAGTAAAATATTTAGTTATCATAGAATATCATCTTATACATAGTAAAATATTTAGTTATCATAGAATGTCATCTTATACATAGTAAAATATTTAGTTATCATAGAATATCATCTTATACATAGTAAAATATTTAGTTATCATAGAATGTCATCTTATACATAGTAAAATATTTAGTTATCATAGAATGTCATCTTATATATAGTAAAATATTCAGTTATCATTTTAAAAATTCTGTACCGAAACAGATATAAAACTTTCTGGGTAGTTAACCTGAAGGAAAAACTCCCCTAAACCAAAAACTAAGTTCTAGTTTCATATAATGCAAGATTTTTACTCACGAAAGTCTCAAAAAAATATTTTTTAATCCTTTTCAGTTGTATACATCGGTACAAATAAAACGTCCTTTTATATCTTTATAAAATAGATACCAAGAAATTCTTCTTTCTACTAATTTATGTATATATGTCAAAATGGCTGGTTTGGGTTGACAAAATTTTTATGTAGAAGAGCGAATTTTTTCAACCCATACCAGCCGTTTTGACATATATATTTTTCTCTACAAGTGGGTTTTCTCGTCATCACTGATCATTTACATATGAAACAGAATTATTTCTAAAAGTATAAAGTTTACTTATGGTCGTACACGTGAAACAGAATTCTGTCTAATAGTATAAACTTTACTTGTGGTCGTACACTTGAAACAGAATTCTGTCTAATAGTATAAACTTTACTTGTGGTCGTACACTTGAAACAGAATTCTGTCTAATAGTATAAACTTTACTTGTGGTCGTACACTTGAAACAGAATTTTGTCTAATAGTATGAACTTTACTTGTGGTCGTACACGTAAAACAGAATTTTGTCTAATAGTATGAACTTTACTTGTGGTCGTACACGTAAAACAGAATTTTGTCTAATAGTATGAACTTTACTTGTGGTCGTACACTTGAAACAGAATTTTGTCTAATAGTATGAACTTTACTTGTGGTCGTACACTTGAAACAGAATTCTGTCTAATAGTATGAACTTTACTTGTGGTCGTACACTTGAAACAGAATTTTGTCTAATAGTATGAACTTTACTTGTGGTCGTACACTTGAAACAGAATTTTGTCTAATAGTATGAACTTTACTTGTGGTCGTACACGTAAAACAGAATTTTGTCTAATAGTATGAACTTTACTTGTGGTCGTACACGTAAAACAGAATTTTGTCTAATAGTATGAACTTTACTTGTGGTCGTACACTTGAAACAGAATTTTGTCTAATAGTATGAACTTTACTTGTGGTCGTACACTTGAAACAGAATTTTGTCTAATAGTATGAACTTTACTTGTGGTCGTACACTTGAAACAGAATTTTGTCTAATAGTATGAACTTTACTTGTGGTCGTACACTTGAAACAGAATTTTCTCTAATAGTATGAACTTTACTTGTGGTCGTACACTTGAAACAGAATTCTGTCTAATAGTATGAACTTTACTTGTGGCCGTACACTTGAAACAGAATTTTGTCTAATAGTATGAACTTTACTTGTGGTCGTACACGTGAAACAGAATTCTGTCTAATAGTATGAACTTTACTTGTGGTCGTACACTTGAAACAGAATTCTGTCTAATAGTATGAACTTTACTTGTGGTCGTACACGTGAAACAGAATTCTGTCTAATAGTATGAACTTTACTTGTGGTCGTACACGTGAAACAGAATTCTGTCTAATAATATGAACTTTACTTATGGTCTTACACTTGAAACAGAATTTTGTCTAATAGTATGAACTTTACTTGTGGTCGTACACTTGAAACAGAATTCTGTCTAATAGTATGAACTTTACTTGTGGTCGTACACGTGAAACAGAATTCTGTCTAATAGTATGAACTTTACTTGTGGTCGTACACTTGAAACAGAATTTTGTCTAATAGTATGAACTTTACTTGTGGTCGTACACTTGAAACAGAATTTTGTCTAATAGTATGAACTTTACTTGTGGTCGTACACTTGAAACAGAATTTTCTCTAATAGTATGAACTTTACTTGTGGTCGTACACTTGAAACAGAATTCTGTCTAATAGTATGAACTTTACTTGTGGCCGTACACTTGAAACAGAATTTTGTCTAATAGTATGAACTTTACTTGTGGTCGTACACTTGAAACAGAATTCTGTCTAATAGTATGAACTTTACTTGTGGTCGTACACGTGAAACAGAATTCTGTCTAATAGTATGAACTTTACTTGTGGTCGTACACTTGAAACAGAATTCTGTCTAATAGTATGAACTTTACTTGTGGTCGTACACGTGAAACAGAATTCTGTCTAATAGTATGAACTTTACTTGTGGTCGTACACGTGAAACAGAATTCTGTCTAATAATATGAACTTTACTTATGGTCTTACACTTGAAACAGAATTTTGTCTAATAGTATGAACTTTACTTGTGGTCGTACACTTGAAACAGAATTCTGTCTAATAGTATGAACTTTACTTGTGGTCGTACACGTGAAACAGAATTCTGTCTAATAGTATGAACTTTACTTGTGGTCGTACACTTGAAACAGAATTCTGTCTAATAGTATGAACTTTACTTGTGGTCGTACACGTGAAACAGAATTTTGTCTAATAGTATGAACTTTACTTGTGGTCGTACACTTGAAACAGAATTTTGTCTAATAGTATGAACTTTACTTGTGGTCGTACACTTGAAACAGAATTCTGTCTAATAGTATAAAGTTTACAACACATCCATACCGTATATCTTAAGTTATACACACACAACTATACTATATATCTTAATTTAATCACACACCTATACAATATATAGTCTGAATAACAGATTAAAGAGATGGTAGCTATCAAGACAAACCTACTAAAAGACTAAAGAGATGATAGCTATAAAGACCAACCAACTAACAGACTAAATAGATAGTAGTTAACAAGACCAACTCACTAACAGACTAAAGAGATTGTAGCTCTTAAGACAAACCTACAAATAGACTAAAGAGATGGCAGAAATAAAGACCAACCCAATAATGGACTAAAGAGGTGGTAGCTATCAAGGCCAACGTACTAACAGACTAAAGAGATGGTAGCTATCTAGACGAACCCACTATCGCACTAAAGAGGTGGTAGCTATCAAGGCCAACGTACTAACAGACTAAAGAGATGGTAGCTATCTAGACGAACCCACTATCGGACTAAAGAGGTGGTAGCTATCAAGACCAACGTACTAACAGACTAAAGAGATGGTAGCTATCAAGTCTAACCCACTAACACAATAAAGAGATGGTAGCTAACAAGACCAACCTACTATCAAACTAAAGACATGGTAGGTATCAAGACCAACCTATTAAGAGACTAAAGAAATTATACTATGAAGAGTAACCTACTAACAGACTATAAAGATGGTAACTATCAAGACCAGCCCGCTAATGGAGTAAGGAAACGGTAGCTATCAAGACCAACCTACTAACAGACTAAAAGGATGGTACCTATCAAGACCAACCTACTAACAGACTAAAGATATGGTAGCAAACAAGACCATTTTACTAACAGAGTAAAGAGATGGTAGCTATCAAGACGAACCGACTAACAGACTAAAGAGATGGTAGTTGTCAAGACCAACCTGTGTACATAATATAGAGATGGTTGCTATCTAAACGACCCCAGTACCCGACTAGGGAGATGGTAGGTATCAAGACCCATCTACTAACAGTCTAAAGATATGGTAGGTATCAAGACCCACCTACTAACAGACTAAAGATATATTAGCTATCAAGACCAACCTACTAACAGACTAAAAGGATGGTACCTATCAAGACCAACCTACTAACAGACTAAAGATATGGTAGCAAACAAGACCATTTTACTAACAGAGTAAAGAGATGGTAGCTATCAAGACGAACCTACTAACAGACTAAAGAGATAGTAGTTGTCAAGACTAACCTGTGTACATAATATAGAGATGGTTGCTATCTAAACGACCCCAGTACCCGACTAGGGAGATGGTAGGTATCAAGACCCATCTACTAACAGTCTAAAGATGTGGTAGGTATCAAGACCCATCTACTAACAGTCTAAAGATATGGTAGGTATCAAGACCCACCTACTAACAGACTAAAGATATATTAGCTATCAAGACCAACCTACTAACAGACTAAAGATATGGTACCTATCAAGACCAACCTACTAACAGACTAAAAGGATGGTACCTATCAAGACCAACCTACTAACAGACTAAAGATATGGTAGCAAACAAGACCAATTTACTAACAGAGTAAAGAGGTGGTAGCTATCAATGCGAACCAACTAACAGAATAAAGAGATGATACATATCAAGACGAACCAACTAACAGAATAAAGCGATGATACCTATCAAGACGAACCAACTAACAGACTAAACCCATTCTTGTCTGACCGCATAGTGGTATTTGAATGTTATTTTTCAGATAATTACCTTTGTAACAACTAAGTTCCTTGTCTGATCGATTATAGAATAGAAATCAAATTATTATTCTTATGTTAGAGTCTAGTTAGGATTTCTCCTTAGTCATTTTTAACAATTTTTAATATTTGCTTTTTAGTAAAATTACATTAGTGGTCCCTAAATAATAAAAGGATAAATTGTTATGGTGTTCAATATAGGAAAGACACAAACATTTCAGTGAGCTGTAAGTATTTCTTATGGTTTGGGAACATTGAAGCTCCTTAGACCTATAAACAAAAGTGTAAAATAAACAATATTATTTTAAAAAGTTACGTCCAGATAATCAGGAAGGAGGTGTATGAAAAAACAAGTTAGGTTTAAATAAAACTCATTTTAATAAGTTATAAAAACAACATTTTTAGTTTGTAATTATTAGAGATATTGATATAAACAAAAACAGATTAATTAAGTCAAAAACATAATAAGAGCAGTTTTAACACAATTAGTAGTTTCTATTAAGTTAAGAAGGTTCGTCATTAATCGTTGCTAAAGGCTTTTCATATCAGTGTGCGTATTACATTCTATTTTGACACTACTTCACAGAAATACTTATGCATTACCAATTGTTTGTGTGTCACATACATGAGTGCTTTAAACAAGCAATACGTAAAAATACATCAGCGAGAAGAGAACTTTTCATTCACTCTTGTCTTCTGTGAAGCGTATACATGTAATACACTTATAGAAGAGCTGGAACATTCATTTTAAGTATCCTTCGAGCTAATTCGATTTATTCGTCATTTGTGCACCGATTACTGTAGGATGAATTAGATTATATATGTAAACGCAGGGGTTTTCACCGGAAACATGACCCCCATCGACATGATCGCCTAATGGTTCCCTCTTCAACTCGCTCACCCTCATTTCGTTACCATGGAGAGCTTGCACGTGCATTAGAGAGAGCGTTAGGACGTAATAACATTTTGTTCGACCCATTTCGGTGTAAGTAGTGGCTGGTAGCCTTGGAAACACCATAGCAACAAGAATGGGAGAGGAACACTGCCCTGGGGTTATAAACTATTGTTCCTAACATACAGCGGTAACAAAATAACAAACAGATGACGTACAAGGTTAATGTTCCAACACTACTACAGTGGTAGATTTTAAATTATTCCCAAGAGGTACTGTTGTCGACAGAATCAAGTTTTTTCCCATCTGAATTTTGTAAGTGTACAATCCTGCCATCACGTATGGCTTCAGCTTTGATAAATTACTTTCTCCAATACTGGTTTTCATTTTTATAAATATATCACACGGAAATAACTTTTGTGGATAAAAGAGTAACACCTGAATTATTGTGTATAAATACTGGTTTAGATATGGGATAATACAGCATTATGGTTTAGTATATATAATATTATGTTGGTTTCTCAGATATAGAATAATACAGCATTATGGTTTAGTATATATAATATTATGCTGGTTTCTCAGATATAGGGTAATACAGCATTATGGTTTAGTATATATAATATTATGCTGGTTTCTCAGATATAGGGTAATACAGCATTATGGTTTAGTACATATAATATTATGCTGGTTTCTCAGATATAGAATAATACAGCATTATGGTTTAGTATATATAATATTATGTTGGTTTATCAGATATAGGGTAATACAGAATTATGGTTTAGTATATATAATATTATGCTGGTTTCTCAGATATAGGGTAATACAGCATTACGGTTTAGTATATATAATATTATGCTGGTTTCTCAGATATAGGGTAATACAGAATTACGGTTTAGTATATATAATATTATGTTGGTTTTATATAACTATACACTATACATTATATAACTCACTTCAACGTCCCCTGTAAAATGATCTTCTTGGTCTAGCAACGTCTCCAACAGACAATAGAAAGCAAATTCGTGATGACGAGAAACCCATTTGAAGTAAAAACGTATTCTCGAGACGGTTTGCATGGGTATTAACATTTTAATTAAAATAAAGTACAGAACAACGTTTCGTCCTTCTTACGTCATCTTCAGGGTAATTCTTTATTAACCTGAGCTTAATACTCATACCAGACGTTTTGAGAATACAATAGAAAGCAGTGTTACACACCTGTAGGTTCAGTTCATTGTAGTAAGATAAGATTGTACCAGCACCTGTAGGTTCAGTTTATTATTGTAACAGCACCTGTAGTGTAGGTTCAGTTCATTGTAGTAAGATAAGGATGTAGCAGTACCTGTAGGTTCAGTTTATTATTGTAACAGCACCTGTAGTGTAGGTTCAGTTCATTGTAGTAAGATAAGGATATAGCAGTACCTGTAGGTTCAGTTCATTGTAGTAAGATAAGGATGTAGCAGCACCTGTAGGTTCAGTTTATTGTAGTAAGATAAGGATGAGGCAGCATCTGTAGGTTCAGTTCATTGTGGTAAGATAAGGTTATAACAGCACCTGTAGGTTCAGTTCATTGTAGTAAGATAAGGTTATAACAGCACCTGTAGGTTCAGTTTATTATTGTAACAGCACCTGTAGTGTAGGTTCAGTTCATTGTAGTAAGATAAGGATGTAGCAGTACCTGTAGGTTCAGTTTATTATTGTAACAGCACCTGTAGTGTAGGTTCAGTTCATTGTAGTAAGATAAGATTGTACCAGCACCTGTAGGTTCAGTTTATTATTGTAACAGCACCTGTAGTGTAGGTTCAGTTCATTGTAGTAAGATAAGGATGTAGCAGTACCTGTAGGTTCAGTTTATTATTGTAACAGCACCTGTAGTGTAGGTTCAGTTCATTGTAGTAAGATAAGGATATAGCAGTACCTGTAGGTTCAGTTCATTGTAGTAAGATAAGGATGTAGCAGCACCTGTAGGTTCAGTTTATTGTAGTAAGATAAGGATGAGGCAGCATCTGTAGGTTCAGTTCATTGTGGTAAGATAAGGTTATAACAGCACCTGTAGGTTCAGTTCATTGTAGTAAGATAAGGTTATAACAGCACCTGTAGGTTCAGTTCATTGTAGTAAGATAAGGTTATAACAGCACCTGTAGGTTCAGTTCATTGTAGTAAGATAAGGATGTAGCAGTACCTGTAGGTTCAGTTCATTGTAGTAAGATAAGGATGTAGCAGCACCTGTAGGTTCAGTTTATTATAGTAAGATAAGGATGTAGCAGCACCTGTAGGTTCAGTTCATTGTAGTAAGATAAGGATGTAGCAGCACCTGTTGGTTCAGTTCATTGTAGTAAGATAAGGATGAGGCAGCATCTGTAGGTTCAGTTCATTGTGGTAAGATAAGGTTATAACAGCACCTGTAGGTTCAGTTCATTGTAGTAAAATAAGGTTGTAACAACATCTGTAGGTTCAGTTTATTGTAATAAAATACGTTTGTGACATCATGAGGTCACTGGTTCTAATTACTGCTGACAATGTTACATGTAGCACTCATAAATTATTTACTGATTTCAAATAGGAAATTAAATACCTTTTCTTTTTGTACTTCGTTTTTTTTTACATATTTCTATAGTGTTTTTCAAAAACAACATTTAGAATTCCATGTTAATAATGTATTATTGATCATTGTGATATAATCGTAAAATCATACCTTACAAGTGTTATATTACGTAATGCCAGATGTATTCCTTATTGTAAAACTACATTTAGAATTCCATGTTAATAATGTATTATTGATCATTGTGATATAATCGTAAAACCATACCTTACAAGTGTTATATTACGTAATGTCAGATGTATTCTTTATTGTAAAACTACATTTAGAATTCCATGTTAATAATGTATTATTAATCATTGTAATATAATCGTAAAATCATACAAGTGTTATATTACGTAATGTCAAATGTATTCTTTATTGTAAAACTACATTTAGAATTCCATGTTAATAATGTATTATTGATCATTGTAATATAATCATAAAATCATACCTTACAAGTGTTATATTACGTAATGCCAGATGTATTCTTTATTGTAAAACTACATTTAGAATTTCATGTTAATAATGTATTAATGATCATTGTAATATAATCGTAAAATCATACCTTACAAGTGTTATATTACGTAATGTCAAATGTATTCTTTATTGTAAAACTACATTTAGAATTCCATGTTAATAATGTATTATTGATCATTGTAATATAATCGTAAAATCATACCTTACAAGTGTTATATTACGTAATGCCAGATGTATTCTTTATTGTAAAACTACATTTAGAATTCCATGTTAATAATGTATTAATGATCATTGTAATATAATCGTAAAATCATACCTTACAAGTGTTATATTACGTAATGTCAAATGTATTCTTTATTGTAAAACTACATTTAGAATTCCATGTTAATAATGTATTATTGATCATTGTAATATAATCGTAAAATCATACCTTACAAGTGTTATATTACGTAATGTCAGATGTATTCTTTATTGTAAAACTACATTTAGAATTCCATGTTAATAATGTATTAATGATCATTGTAATATAATCGTAAAATCATACCTTACAAGTGTTATATTACGTAATGTCAGATGTATTCTTTATTGTAAAACTACATTTAGAATTCCTTGTTAATAATGTATTATTGATCATTGTAATATAATCGTAAAATCATACCTTACAAGTGTTATATTACGTAATGTCAGATGTATTCTTTATTGTAAAACTACATTTAGAATTCCATGTTAATAATGTATTAATGATCATTGTAATATAATCGTAAAATCATACCTTACAAGTGTTATATTACGTAATGTCAGATGTATTCTTTATTGTAAAACTACATTTAGAATTCCTTGTTAATAATGTATTATTGATCATTGTAATATAATCGTAAAATCATACCTTACAAGTGTTATATTACGTAATGTCAGATGTATTCTTTATTGTAAAACTACATTTAGAATTCCATGTTAATAATGTATTAATGATTATTGTAATATAATCGTAAAATCATACCTTACAAGTGTTATATTACGTAATGTCAGATGTATTCTTTATTGTAAAACTACATTTAGAATTCCTTGTTAATAATGTATTAATGATTATTGTAATATAATCGTAAAATCATACCTTACAAGTGTTATATTACGTAATGTCAGATGTATTCTTTATTGTAAAACTACATTTAGAATTCCTTGTTAATAATGTATTATTGATCATTGTAATATAATCGTAAAATCATACCTTACAAGTGTTATATTACGTAATGCCAGATGTATTCTTTATTGTAAAACTACATTTAGAATTCCATGTTAATAATGTATTAATGATCATTGTAATATAATCGTAAAATCATACCTTACAAGTGTTATATTACGTAATGTCAGATGTATTCTTTATTGTAAAACTACATTTAGAATTCCATGTTAATAATGTATTAATGATTATTGTAATATAATCGTAAAATCATACCTTACAAGTGTTATATTACGTAATGTCAGATGTATTCTTTATTGTAAAACTACATTTAGAATTCCTTGTTAATAATGTATTATTGATCATTGTAATATAATCGTAAAAATCATACCTTACAAGTGTTATATTACGTAATGCCAGATGTATTCTTTATTGTAAAACTACATTTAGAATTCCATGTTAATAATGTATTAATGATCATTGTAATATAATCGTAAAAGCATACCTTACAAGTGTTATATTACGTAATGCCAGATGTATTCTTTATTGTAAAACTACATTTAGAATTCCATGTTAATAATGTATTAATGATCATTGTAATATAATCGTAAAATCATACCTTACAAGTGTTATATTACGTAATGTCAGATGTATTCTTTATTGTAAAAATAGTTGACAATTTTCTTTTGTGATAAAGTAAAAAATTTATTAACGAACAGTTCGTTATATTCCACGAATATTGTTTTAATCTTGAAAGTGTGGAGCGCTATTTCTTATTTCAATGGAGGGTTGCAATGTGGAGCTTTTAATTACTATGCTGTAAAATAAATCTTTCTTGGAAGAATAGTCTGAATTTTGTTAATCTTTCTTGGAAGAATAGTCTGAATTTTGTTAATCTTTCTTGGAAGAATAGTCTGAATTTTGTTAATCTTTCTTGGAAGAATAGTCTGAATTTTGTTAATCTTTCTTGGAAGAATAGTCTGAATTTTGTTAATCTTTCTTGGAAGAATAGTCTGAATTATGTTGTACTATTTGCCAGTCCTTCAAAATACGCAATCTAAACATTACATCTATATTTATGTATTGTTTCAAAAATAAACAAATCATATCAAGAAGAAGGAAGGGTGGTTACTTTATCCCGACTTAATTGGCTTTTCTGTTCAACATGTTTAATTTCCCCTTAAAAATAAATAAAAGCAAACATGTACGTGTAGTCAGATAAAATAAAAGCTCCCTCTAACGGTTTTTTTTTTTTTATAAATTTTGTATACAAAAAATGTGGATTAGGTTAGAGTACTTTTTATGTTACCTTGTTCAACCTTCAAGGAATTAATCTCATTCAGCACCAACGAAAAAAATATTTCATGAATTTAAATATGTGATTAAAACTAAACTTTGAACTAGTGTTATTTGCAATATAAAACTTCAAATGTTTCCATTATCCCATGAATTACTTTCACGTTGTATTGAACACAAGTTGATATTTTTTTAATTATGAGCACTTTTGCTCATCCGTTGCTAAAAGCAAGCTACCCAACGAGGCATCCCTCACTTGTTTCTGGATTATATTTTCTTTTGACGTCTCGTGCGATTTAGGGTAAAATATACGAATAACAAAAGTAATTTATCTTCCTTCTTCACAGTAGCAGCATAAAACAGGGACATAGACCAGTGACTGAGTTAATTATATAGAGGGAATTATTATCATCTCTCCTGCAACAAGGTAAAATACATTACTCGTCCTGTGAGCACTCTGACTCACCTGCACGTGTCGTGATTTTCCTCATACTTTAAACTACAGATAACTAAGAACGGATAATCCACATGCTCGTGACGTTTCGTTCCCATGTAGTTATACCACAGGTAAAAGTTACTTTTGTTATAACATCTAATCAACCTACGACAGGGAAATCTATCTATCTCTGAGTTGTATTCTGCCTTATCTATGTTTAATTAGTGCACGATGGCTGTGGGCCATAGAGCACTTCAGAACAGTCCCTCTTTGTATTATAAAATGTCTTTCTATCAGTTTCTCTAACCACACACATCTTTATCCGTATGCTACACACTACCTGTTTCTCTAATCACACCCTTCTTTATCCGTATGCTACACACTACCTGTTTCTCTAATCACACCCTTCTATATCCGTATGCTACACACTACCTGTTTCTCTAATCACACCCTTCTATATCCGTATGCTACACACTACCTGTTTCTCTAATCACACCCTTCTTTATCCGTATGCTACACACTACCTGTTTCTCTAATCACACCCTTCTATATCCGTATGCTACACACTACCTGTTTCTCTAATCACACCCTTCTTTATCCGTATGCTACACACTACCTGTTTCTCTAATCACACAATTCATTATCTGTATATATTACACACCACCTGTTTTTTTAGTCACACATTTCTTTACATGTTTTTGTTACACACTACCTGTTACTTTACTCACATATTTCTTTATCTGTATGTTACACAGTTTCTTTAATCACACAATTCATTATCTGTATGTTACACACTATCTGTTACTTTAATCACAGGTTTCTTTATCTGTATGTTACACACTATCTGTTACTTTAATCACACCCTTCTATATCCGTATGCTACACACAACCTGTTCCTCAAATCGCACACATCTTTATCTGTAAATGTCACACACCACCTGTTTCTTATATCACGGATTTCTTTATCTGTATATATTACACACCACCTGTTTTTTTAGTCACACATTTCTTTACATGTTTTTGTTACACACTACCTGTTACTTTACTCACATATTTCTTTATCTGTATGTTACACAGTTTCTTTAATCACACAATTCATTATCTGTATGTTACACACTACCTGTTTCTCTAATCACACACGTCTGTATCTTAATATGTTACACACTATCTGTTTCTTTAATCACACATATCTTTATCTACATATGTTACACACTACCTGTTTCTCTAATCACATATTTCTTTATCTGTATATATTACACACCACTTGTTTCTTTAATCACACATATCTTTATCTACATATGTTACACACTACCTGTTTCTCTAATCACATATTTCTTTTATCTGTATATATTACACACCACTTGTTTTCTCTAATCACACACTTCTTTTATCTTAATATGTTGCACACTACCTGTTTCTCTAATCACACTTCTTCTCTTTATCTTAATATGTTACACACTACCTGTTTCTCTAATCACATGTTTCTTTATCTGTATATATTACACACCACTTGTTTCTCTAATCACACACTTCTCTTTATCTTAATATGTTGCACACTACCTGTTTCTCTAATCACACACTTCTTTTATCTTAATATGTTACACACTACCTGTTTCTCTAATCACACAATTCTTTGTCCGTATATCACACACTACCTGTTTCTTTAATCATACAAATATTTATCTCTGTGTTACACACTACCAGTTTCTTTAATTACATAATTCATTATCTGTATGTTACACACTACCTGATTCTTTAATCACACACTTCTTTGTATGTTACACACTACCTGTTTATTTAATCACAGATTCTTTGTTTGTATGTTACACACTACATGTTTCTTTAACTACACAATTCTTTACCTGTAGGGCCCAGCATCGCCTAGCGTGTTAAGGCGTGCGACTCGTAATCTGAGGGTCGTGGGTTCGCATCCCCGTCGTGCCAAACATGCTCGCCCTTTCAGCCTTGGGGCGTTATAATGTGACGGGCAATCCCACTATTCGTTGGTAAAAGAGTAGCCCAAGAGTTGGCGGTGGGTGGTGATGACTAGCTGCCTTCCCTCTAGTCTATATTAGGGACGGCTGCAACAGATAGCCCTTGAGTAGCTTTGCGCGAAATTAAAAACAAACAAACAAAAAACAGTCTTTACCTGTATGTTACGCACTCTATGTCTCTTTAATCACACACGTCTTATCTCTATGTTGCACACTACCTGTTTCTTTAAACACACACTTCTTATTTCTATGTTGCACACTACCTGTTTCTTTAAACACACACTTTTTATCTCTGTTGCAAACTACTTGTTTCTTTAATCACACACTTCTTATCTCCATGTTGCACACTACCTGTTTCTTTAATCACACACTTCTTATCTCTATGTTGCATACTACCTGTTTCTTTAATCACACATTTCTTATCTCTATGTTGCACACTACCTGTTTCTTTAATCACACACTTCTTATCTCTATGTTGTACACTACTTGTTTCTTTAATCACACACTTTTTATCTCTATGTTGCATACTACCTGTTTCTTTAATCACACATTTCTTATCTCTATGTTGCACACTACCTGTTTCTTTAATCACACACTTTTATCTCTATGTTGCACACTACCACTTTTTTAATCAATCACACACTTCTTATCTCTATGTTGTACACTACTTGTTTCATTTTAATCACACACTTTTTATCTCTATGTTGCGCTACTTTTGTTTTTTTAATCACACACAGCTTATTATCTCTATGTTGCGCACTACCTGTTTCTTTAATCACACTTTTATCTCTATGTTTGCGTACTACCTGTTTTCATTTAATCACACATTTCTTATCTCTATGTTGCACACTACCTGTTTCTTTAATCACGCACTTTTATCTCTATGTTGTGCACTACCTGTTTCTTTAATCACACACTCTTATCTCTATGTTTGTTGCACTACTTGTTTCTTTAATCACACACTTTTATCTCTATGTTGTACACTACTCTGTTTCTTTTAATCACACACTTCTTATCTCTATGTTGCACACTACCTGTTTTTCTTTAATCACACACTTTTATCTCTATGTTTGCACACTACCTGTTTCTTTAATCACACATTTTTATCTCTATGTTGTACACTACTTGTTTCTTTAATCACACACTTTTTATCTCTATGTTGCACACTACCTGTTTCTTTAATCACACACTTCTTATCTCTATGTTACACACTACCTGTTTCTTATATCACGGATTTCTTTATCTGTATATATTACACACTACCTAGTTTTTAATCCCACAGTTCATTATCTGTATGTTACACACTACCTGTTTCTCTAATCACAAACGTCTGTATCTTAATATGTTACACACTATCTGTTTCTTTAATCACACGTATCTTTATCTACATATGTTACACACTACCTGTTTCTCTAATCACATATTTCTTTATCTGTATATATTACACACCACTTGTTTCTTTAATCACACATATCTTTATCTACATATGTTACACAATACCTGTTTCTCTAATCACATATTTCTTTATCTGTATATATTACACACCACTGACTGTTTCTCTAATCACACACTTCTTTATCTTAATATGTTACACACTACCTGTTTCTCTAATCACACACTTCTTTATCTTAATATGTTACACACTACCTGTTTCTCTAATCACATATTTCTTTATCTGTATATATTACACACCACTTGTTTCTCTAATCACACACTTCTTTATCTTAATATGTTACACACTACCTGTTTCTCTAATCACATATTTCTTTATCTGTATATATTACACACCACTTGTTTCTCTAATCACACACTTCTTTATCTTAATATGTTACACACTACCTGTTTCTCTAATCACACAATTCTTTGTCCGTATATCACACACTACCTGTTTCTTTAATCATACAAATATTTATCTCTGTGTTACACACTACCTGATTCTTTAATCACACACTTCTTTGTATGTTACACACTACCTGTTTATTTAATCACAGATTCTTTGTTTGTATGTTACACACTACATGTTTCTTTAACTACACAATTCTTTACCTGTAGGGCCCAGCATCGCCTAGCGTGTTAAGGCGTGCGACTCGTAATCTGAGGGTCGTGGGTTCGCATCCCCGTCGTGCCAAACATGCTCGCCCTTTCAGCCTTCGGGCGTTATAATGTGACGGTCAATCCCACTATTCGTTGGTAAAAGAGTAGCCCAAGAGTTGGCGGTGGGTGGTGATGACTAGCTGCCTTCCCTCTAGTCTATATTAGGGACGGCTACAACAGATAGCCCTTGAGTAGCTTTGCGCGAAATTAAAAACAAACAAACAAAAAACAGTCTTTACCTATATGTTACGCACTCTGTGTCTCTTTAATCACACACGTCTTATCTCTATGTTGCACACTACCTGTTTCTTTAAACACACACTTCTTATCTCTATGTTGCACACTACCTGTTTCTCTAATCACACACTTCTTTATCTTAATATGTTACACACTACCTGTTTCTCTAATCACACAATTCTTTGTCCGTATATCACACACTACCTGTTTCTTTAATCATACAAATATTTATCTCTGTGTTACACACTACCTGTTTCTTTAATTACATAATTCATTATCTGTATGTTACACACTACCTGATTCTTTAATCACACACTTCTTTGTATGTTACACACTACCTGTTTATTTAATCACAGATTCTTTGTTTGTATGTTACACATTACATGTTTCTTTAACTACACAATTCTTTACCTGTAGGGCCCAGCATCGCCTAGCGTGTTAAGGCGTGCGACTCGTAATCTGAGGGTCGTGGGTTCGCATCCCCGTCGTGCCAAACATGCTCGCCCTTTCAGCCTTCGGGCGTTATAATGTGACGGTCAATCCCACTATTCGTTGGTAAAAGAGTAGCCCAAGAGTTGGCGGTGGGTGGTGATGACTAGCTGCCTTCCCTCTAGTCTATATTAGGGACGGCTACAACAGATAGCCCTTGAGTAGCTTTGCGCGAAATTAAAAACAAACAAACAAAAAACAGTCTTTACCTGTATGTTACGCACTCTGTGTCTCTTTAATCACACACGTCTTATCTCTATGTTGCACACTACCTGTTTCTTTAAACACACACTTCTTATCTCTATGTTGCACACTACCTGTTTCTTTAAACACACACTTTTTATCTCTATGTTGCATACTACTTGTTTCTTTAATCACACACTTCTTATCTCTATGTTGCACACTACCTGTTTCTTTAATCACACACTTCTTATCTCTATGTTGCATACTACCTGTTTCTTTAATCACACATTTCTTATCTCTATGTTGCACACTACCTGTTTCTTTAATCACACACTTCTTATCTCTATGTTGCACACTACCTGTTTCTTTAATCACACACTTTTTATCTCTATGTTGTACACTACTTGTTTCTTTAATCACACACTTTTTATCTCTATGTTGCATACTACCTGTTTCTTTAATCACACATTTCTTATCTCTATGTTGCACACTACCTGTTTCTTTAATCACACACTTTTTATCTCTATGTTGCACACTACCTGTTTCTTTAATCACACACTTCTTATCTCTATGTTGCACACTACCTGTTTCTTTAATCACACACTTCTTATCTCTATGTTGCACACTACCTGTTTCTTTAATCACACACTTTTATCTCTATGTTGTACACTACTTGTTTCTTTAATCACACACTTTTTATCTCTATGTTGTACACTACTTGTTTCTTTAATCACACACTTCTTATCTCTATGTTGCACACTACCTGTTTCTTTAATCACACACTTTTTATCTCTGTGTTGTACACTACTTGTTTCTTTAATCACACACTTTTTATCTCTATGTTGCACACTACCTGTTTCTTTAATCACACACTTTATCTCTATGTTGCACACTACCTGTTTCTTTAATCACACACTTTTTATCTCTATGTTGTACACTACTTGTTTCTTTAATCACACACTTTTTATCTCTATGTTGTACACTACCTGTTTCTTTAATCACACACTTATTTATCTGTGTGTTACGCGCTATAAACAGAACGTCATATCTGATTTTCTGTTAGCTCTGTAAAAGATAGCCTGCTATATTTTGTAAACATCGCTGTAATAACCGAAACTTTGAATTTACAGAATGTTCACAGCATACTCCGTCATATGGAATTGTGACAGATGTGTTTGTGCTAATAGTTTAAGAACTCTTGTTATAGCTTTGAATAAATGTTATTACAAATTTATGTAAAAACATAAATTCTAATATATACATATATATTTCCAGCTTTATTCTGAAAAAATACAACTTTCTGTAAAAACATGAAATGTTGATGTTTTACACTAGAATATATATTTCAATAAGTATTTTACAATATTTATCTAATTACCTATAAACATTATCTGTAAAGTTTCGTTTGAATTGTTACCATCTCCACTATGGTCATTTAAATTATATGTAAATATAAATATTTTTATCCATGTTTAACTCTGTATGTTGCTTTCCTTGTTTACTGGTCTATAATGTGTTATAACAAATTGTCCTCTGGGTGTGAATGTAATGTGAAGCCCACGAGAACCATTTGTGTATAACAAAAAATGTCAGCTGTGTTAGGCTTAAAATAGGTTTCAAGATTTTGTCGCTTACTAATCATTCTGTTGTTTAGTTTCGTTCTTACAGGACATGGGGAAGATCACGTGTCCAAGATAAAGGTAATTATTATAGTAAAACAAAACTTGGGCCACTTTCAGATACACATTTTAAAAAGTAAAGGTTTAGGGATGTAGTTGTGATAACCAGCTGATGAAGAAAGAGTGAAAAATGGAGTATAGTTTTATCAGCGTCAGCCAGCGACTTTCCTTAAGTAAAGTAGACCGCACAGAGTCGAGTTACACATCGCTTCTAGCCTTAATCTACCCGAACAACTGGCACTGTACAAGTCCTGGCTATGTCTCACCGTCTCCCTTTCTTCGTACTGTTTTTTCACAGGGTAAATCTATAAAACGGAATTTCTCCCCCAAAAGAATAATGGTAGAGCGTGTGAGCTGTAGCTTTGAGCGAGCACGATATTACGAATGAATATTTTCAAAAAATATCTTTAGTACGTTGTTTTAGTTATTATTAAGTTTTGTGACGCGAGCTTTGTGGGTTCTTACATTTTACACGTTCACGAACACTATATATTAAATTTAGTAAACGGATTAGTTAGGTGAACTTTGACATTTTAAAAGCAGGGAACTCAATATTAGAAACTAATAAACACCTCACTTAGATGTCTATTGACATTTTATGTCCTTCACGTTTAACAATACGATGAAAACTAACAATAAAATCTGCTCTGCAGCTCAGATACGTAAATTTCGTATTTTGCGTGGTGAAATTTGTATTCATTAATAATGTGGTTTCTACACAATATTCTATTTCTACGAACTGTGTGCCACAAACATGATTTATATTTCGTAGATGTACAATATCTAATCGGAACATTTCTACATTTTATACTTCCTATTGATCTATAAGGAATATTTATTTTGCACCTAAGCTTTACGCGCACCTATTATTAACTTTCCTTACCTGTTAATGTTCTCGGTACGAACGACCAATAATATATTACTTTAATACCAGATTCTGGCGTTTCTCTGCTTATGTGGGAACGACAGGCCAGGCACTGGACGAATTGTTGTGTTTTCGTATATAATTAACTAGTAGTAACTGAAACACTTTTATAACGGTTGGGTTACGTTTTTCACGAGATGTTAGAAATATTTATTACTGTCTTATCGGTTTATTAACCGAGAAAACTGTCTGATAGAAACAGTTCACGAAACTTAACACGCTTTTGATGCGTAAAAAGAAATAGTACCCGATTCAAACACCGAGACTAAATTAGCTCAACCTGAATTATCCTGACAGATAATGTCATCTGGTGCAATGACACACCAAAACTAATCCTGGCGCTAATTTACTCTGCGAAACTCGGCCATGGCCTGTCAAGAAAGACGGTGAGTGGTAGGTGCACGTCTGCTGATCCTCAATTGAGCACCAGAACCCAAACAGTGGCATCTCTTGTCAGATCTTGTAGGAAATCTCCATCGTTCTTCTGAGGTAATTCTTCGCCTTATTTTCGAGCCTTCCCAAGAGGACGTCAAAACCAGCGAACATTACTATCAATACACTGGTTAAAGTGCAGCTCCGCGAGATGGATGTTACTAGACTCTGCTACTCGTAAATTTAATGGTTGACAATCAAAGTCCTCGAGGAAAAGTTACAGCGACAAATGTCAAGAATTTTCCTTTCCTTAATACGTTTCGTTCTCGGGTGCGTCCACATGTCAAGCATTAGAAGAGAAAGAATAAGCAAACTTTGAAACAACATGCTGACTTTGATATATTAACAGCTCAAACACATGAATGCTGACCCGTTCATGTTGTGTCAATACATCATAACATTTAAATCCATTCGATCTCTTTCAACGCTCTACTTTCTTTTTTCCTTCAGTAAAGCAAAAACAGAAAATAAAATAAAATGTAGATGTTAGAGGTATTACTTTATCTTTAGGTGCGAACAGACACTTCTTCACATGTTTATATTACTTAGTTTTCCTTACATTCAGTTATAAATATATACGACTAAAATGAATAAATTCAAATAATTTTGTTATTATTAGTAAAATAAACAAATTGTAATATCTGCCACATATTCTTTGTAAATAATACTATATAATTCAAACCATTACAGCATAGTGATGCTACAACCGTTACATTAGTATATATTGATGCTAAACCTGCTACATTAGTATATACTCATGCTACAACCGTTACATTTGCATATATTAATGCTACCACTGGTACATTAGTATATACTGATGCTATAACTGTTACATTAGTATTCACTGATGCTACAACGGGTATATCAGTATACAGTGATGCTACAACTGATGCATTAGTATATACTGATGGTACAGCTGCTACATTAGCATATAGTTAGGCCACAACTGGTACGTTAGTATATACTGATGCTTCAAGTGTTACATTACCATATATTGATGCTATAACTGGTGCACTAGTATACACTGATGCTACAACTGTCACATTAGCATACAGTGATGCTACAACTGGTAGATTATATATAATGATGCTACACATGATGCATTAATATACAGTGATGCTACAACTGGTACATCAGTATACAGTGATGCTATAACTGGTACATTAGTACATAATAGTGCTACAACTGATACACTAGTTCATAATGGTGCTACAACTGGTGCATTACTATATAATGATGCTACAGCTGGTACATCAGTATTCAGTGATGCTACAATTGATACATTAGTATATAGTGATGCTACAACTGATACATTAGTATACAGTGATGACACAGTTGATAGATTAATATATAGTAATGCTACAACAAGTACATTAGTACATAATGGTGCTACAACTAATACACTAGTTCATAATGGTGCTACAACTGGTACATTAGAATATAGTGATGCTACAACTAATACATTAGTATATAGCGATGCTACAACTGATCAATTAGTATATAATGATGCTACAACTGGTACATTAGTATATAGTGATGCTACAACAAGTACATTAGTACATAATGGTGCTACAACTAATACACTAGTCCATAATGGTGCTACAACTGGTACATTAGTATATAGTGATGCTACATCTGATCCATTAGTATATAATGATGCTACAACTAGTACATTAGTATATAGTGATGCTACAACTGGTACATTAGTATATAGTGATGCTACAACTGGTACATCAGTATATAGTGATGCTACAACTGGTACATTAGTATATAGTGATGCTACAACTGGTACATTAGTATATAGTGATGCTACAGCTCGTACATTAATATACAGTGATGCTACAATTTGTACATTAGTATATAGTGATGCTACAATTGGTACATTAGTATATAGTGATGCTACAATTGGTACATTAGTATACAATGTAGTGTATCAAGAAAAGTAAGTGTTCACAAGAAAAACATATAAAACAGGATTTCTGTATCAATAATTAGCATATTAATAACAACATGATACACGTAATCAATTAAATGTCATACTGACGTCAGCTGAAAGAAGTGTTGGATAACTAACACATATGTAAGCTGTTAGATATGCTTATATGTTAAATAGTTTGTTTTTGTTTTTGAATTTCGCGCAAAGCTACTCGAGGGCTATCTGCGCTAGCTGTCCCTAATTTAGCAGTGTAAGACTAGAGGGAAAGCAGCTAGTCATGACCACCCACCGCCAACTCTTGGGCTACTCTTTTTATCAACGAATAGTGGAATTGACCGTCACATTATAACGCCCTCACGGCTGAAAAGACGAGCGTGTTTGGTGCGACGGGGATGCGAATCCACGACCCTCAGATTACGAGTCGCACGACTTAACCCACCTGGCCATGCCCGGCCGATGTTAAATAATAGTTTAAACTGTAATTTGAATGTTCTACTTTAGATACTAACTAGAGGGCGCACTAGAATAAGGCCTAGTGAATTCGAATAAGGCCTAGATGTAGATATTGGTTTTAAACAGAAACATCCAGTTCGTAGAGCGCAAGTCAGCGAATCAAGTTTTCATTTGAATGCTAATACAGAGAAGTTAATCAGTATACTCGTAATTTAATAAGTTAACCGATCAATAACTGGTGAATTGTAGAAGTAAATACAGTTAGTAAGAAATTTTAGTTGAAACGTTATCTGTATAAGAGGCCTATTGATGAAAGTAGCTTTAATCGAAGAAGAAATAAATCAAATTATTATTATTATGTAAACTCGAAGTAATATTATTTTCAAATAATTTAAAATAACCTAAATAAGGAAACAATATTTTATAATAATGGTGTCAAAAGTAGAATTAGTTTTGGAAAAATAAAATAAAATAATGGCTAATACTAAATACTGGAGTTGATGAACCTAAATACTGGAATTGATGAAACTAAGTACTGGAGTTGATGAAACAACGAAACGAAGTAAAAAAGAGAGAAAACAGAAAATCAAAAAAAAGGAAAATGAACAAAAAATGAAACAAAAGTTCTAATAAAGTTATATAGAAATCACTTAAAAATCAAATCAAAAACAGGATTAAGGAAATACAGATCAATAATATAATAACATCAGTGGCATAATAAAACAGTTACTAAATGTAGAGATGGCGTATTAAAACAATTACTAAATGTAGAGACGGCATAATAAAACAGTTGCTAAATGTAGAGATAGCATAATAAAACAGTTACTAAATGTAGAGATGGCATATTAAAACAATTACTAAATGTAGAGATGGCAAAATAAAACAGTTGCTAAATGTAGAGATAGCATAATAAAACAGTTGCTAAATGTAGAGATAGCATAATAAAACAGTTACTAAATGTAGAGATGGCATAATAAAACAGTTACTAAATGTAGAGACGGCATAATAAAACAGTTTCTAAATGTAGAGACGGCATAATAAAACAGTTAATAAATGTAGAGACGGCATAATAAAACAGTTGCTAAATGTAGAGATGGCATAATAAAACAGTTACTAAATGTAAAGACGGCATAATAAAACAGTTACTAAATGTAGAGACGGTATAATAAAACAGTTACTAAATGTAGAGACGGCATAATAAAACAGTTACCAAATGAAGAGATGGCATAATAAAACAGTTACTAAATGTAGAGACGGCATAATAAAACAGTTACTAAATGTAGAGACGGCATAATAAAACAGTTACCAAATGTAGAGATGGCATAATAAAACAGTTACTAAATGTAAAGATGGCACAATAAAACAGTTACTAAATGTAGAGATGGCATAATAAAACAGTTACTAAATGTAGAGATGGCATAATAAAACAGTTACTAAATGTAGAGATGGCATAATAAAAGAGTTACCAAATGTAGAGATGGCACAATAAAACAGTTACTAAATGTAGAGATGGCATAATAAAACAGTTACTAAATGTAGAGATGGCATAATAAAACAGTTACTAAATGTAGAGATGGCACAATAAAACAGTTACTAAATGTAGAGATGGCATAATAAAACAGTTACTAAATGTAGAGATGGCATAATAAAACAGTTACTAAATGTAGAGATGGCACAATAAAACAGTTGCTAAATGTAGAGATGGCATAATAAAACAGTTACTAAATGTAGAGATGGCATAATAAAACAGTTACTAAATGTAGAGACGGCATAATAAAACAGTTACTAAATGTAGAGATGGCATAATAAAACAGTTACTAAATGTAGAGATGGCATAATAAAACAGTTACTAAATGTAAAGATGGCATAATAAAACAGTTACTAAATGTAGAGATGGCACAATAAAACAGTTACTAAATGTAGAGATGGCATAATAAAACAGTTACTAAATGTAGAGATGGCACAATAAAACAGTTACTAAATGTAGAGATGGCACAATAAAACAGTTACTAAATGTAGAGATGGCACAATAAAACAGTTGCTAAATGTAAAGATGGCATAATAAAACAGTTACTAAATGTAGAGATGGCATAATAAAACAGTTACTAAATTAGAGATGGCACAATAAAACAGTTACTAAAAGTAGAGATTGTATAATAAAACAGTTGCTAAATGTAGAGATGGCATAATAAAACAGTTACTAAATGTAGAGATGGCATAATAAAACAGTTACTAAATGTTGAGATGGCATAATAACACAGTTACTAAATGTAGAGATGGCATAATAAAACAGTTGCTAAATGTAGAGATGGCATAATAAAACAGTTGCTAAATGTAGAGATGGCATAATAAAACAGTTACTAAAAGTAGAGATGGCATAATAAAACAGTTGCTAAATGTTGAGATGGCATAATAACACAGTTACTAAATGTGGAGATGGCATAATAACACAGTTGCTAAATGTAGGGATGGCATAATAAAACAGTTGCTAAATGTAGAGATGGCACAATAAAACAGTTGCTAAATGTAGAGATGGCATAATAAAACAGTTACTAAATGTAGAGATGGCATAATAAAACAGTTACCAAATGTAGAGATGGCACAATAAAACAGTTACTAAATGTAGAGACGGCATAATAAAACAGTTACTAAGTGTAGAGACGGCATAATAAAACAGTTACCAAATGTAGAGATGGCACAATAAAACAGTTGCTAAATGTAGAGATGGCATAATAAAACAGTTACTAAATGTAGAGATGTCATAATAAAACAGTTACTAAATGTAGAGATGGCACAATAAAACAGTTGCTAAATGTAGAGATGGCATAATAAAACAGTTGCTAAATGTAGAGATGGCACAATAAAACAGTTACTAAATGTAGAGATGGCACAATAAAACAGTTGCTAAATGTAGAGATGGCATAATAAAACAGTTACTAAATGTAGAAATGGCATAATAAAACAGTTACTAAATGTCGAGATGGCACAATAAAACAGTTGCTAAATGTAGAGATGGCACAATAAAACAGTTGCTAAATGTAGAAATGGCATAATAAAACAGTTACTAAATGTAGAGACGGCATAATAAAACAGTTTCTAAATGTAGAGACGGCATAATTAAACAGTTAATAAATGTAGAGACGGCATAATAAAACAGTTGCTAAATGTGAAGATGGCATAATAAAACAGTTACTAAATGTAAAGACGGCATAATAAAACAGTTACTAAGTGTAGAGACAGTATAATAAAACAGTTACTAAGTGTAGAGACGGTATAATAAAACAGTTACCAAATGTAGAGATGGCATAATAAAACAGTTACTAAATGTAGAGACGGCATAATAAAACAGTTACTAAGTGTAGAGACGGTATAATAAAACAGTTACCAAATGTAGAGATGGCATAATAAAACAGTTACTAAATGTAAAGACGGCATAATAAAACAGTTACTAAGTGTAGAGACGGTATAATAAAACAGTTGCTAAATGTAGAGATGGCATAATAAAACAGTTACTAAATGTAGAGACGGCATAATAAAACAGTTACTAAGTGTAGAGACGGTATAATAAAACAGTTACCAAATGTAGAGATGGCACAATAAAACAGTTGCTAAATGTAGAGATGGCATAATAAAACAGTTACTAAATGTAGAGATGGCATAACAAAACAGTTACTAAGTGTAAAGATGGCACAATAAAACAGTTACTAAATGTAGAGACGGCATAATAAAACAGTTACTAAATGTAGAGACGGCATAATAAAACAGTTACTAAGTGTAGAGACGGTATAATAAAACAGTTGCTAAATGTAGAGATGGCATAATAAAACAGTTACTAAATGTAGAGACGGCATAATAAAACAGTTACTAAGTGTAGAGACGGTATAATAAAACAGTTACCAAATGTAGAGATGGCACAATAAAACAGTTACTAAATGTAGAGATGGCATAATAAAACAGTTACTAAATGTAGAGATGGCATAATAAAACAGTTACCAAATGTAGAGATGGCACAATAAAACAGTTGCTAAATGTAGAGATAGCATAATAAAACAGTTACTAAATGTAGAGACGGCATAATAAAACAGTTACTAAATGTAGAGATGGCATAATAAAACAGTTACTAAATGTAGTGATGGCATAATAAAACAGTTACTAAATGTAGAGATGGCATAATAAAACAGTTACCAAATGTAGAGATGGCACAATAAAACAGTTGCTAAATGTAGAGATAGCATAATAAAACAGTTACTAAATGTAGTGATGGCATAATAAAACAGTTACTAAATGTAGAGATGGCATAATAAAACAGTTACTAAATGTAGAGATGGCATAATAAAACAGTTACCAAATGTAGAGATGGCACAATAAAACAGTTACTAAATGTAGAGACGGCATAATAAAACAGTTACTAAATGTAGAGATGGCATAATAAAACAGTTACTAAATGTAGAGATGGCACAATAAAACAGTTGCTAAATGTAGAGATGGCATAATAAAACAGTTGCTAAATGTAGAGATGGCACAATAAAACAGTTACTAAATGTAGAGATGGCACAATAAAACAGTTGCTAAATGTAGAGATGGCATAATAAAACAGTTACTAAATGTAGAAATGGCATAATAAAACAGTTACTAAATGTAGAGATGGCACAATAAAACAGTTGCTAAATGTAGAGATGGCACAATAAAACAGTTGCTAAATGTAGAGATGGCATAATAAAACAGTTACTAAATGTAGAGACGGCATAATAAAACAGTTCTAAATGTAGAGATGGCATAATAAAACAGTTAATAAATGTAGAGATGGCATAATAAAACAGTTGCTAAATGTAGAGATGGCATAATAAAACAGTTACTAAATGTAAAGATGGCATAATAAAACAGTTACTAAATGTAGAGACGGTATAATAAAACAGTTACTAAATGTAGAGACGGCATAATAAAACAGTTACCAAATGTAGAGATGGCATAATAAAACAGTTACTAAATGTAGAGATGGCATAATAAAACAGTTACTAAATGTAGAGATGGCATAATAAAACAGTTACCAAATGTAGAGATGGCATAATAAAACAGTTACTAAATGTAAAGATGGCATAATAAAACAGTTACTAAATGTAGAGACGGTATAATAAAACAGTTGCTAAATGTAGAGATGGCATAATAAAACAGTTACTAAATGTAGAGATGGCATAATAAAACAGTTACTAAATGTAAAGACGGCATAATAAAACAGTTACCAAATGTAGAGATGGCACAATAAAACAGTTGCTAAATGTAGAGATGGCATAATAAAACAGTTACTAAGTGTAGAGACGGCATAATAAAACAGTTACCAAATGTAGAAATGGCACAATAAAACAGTTGCTAAATGTAGAGATGGCATAATAAAACAGTTACTAAATGTAGAGATGGCACAATAAAACAGTTGCTAAATGTAGAGATGGCATAATAAAACAGTTGCTAAATGTAGAGATGGCACAATAAAACAGTTACTAAATGTAGAGATGGCACAATAAAACAGTTGCTAAATGTAGAGATGGCATAATAAAACAGTTGCTAAATGTAGAGATGGCATAATGAAACAGTTACTAAATGTAGAGACGGCATAATAAAACAGTTACTAAGTGTAGAGACGGCATAATAAAACAGTTACTAAATGTAGAGATGGCATAATAAAACAGTTACTAAATGTAAAGATGGCATAACAAAACAGTTACTAAATGTAGAGATGGCACAATAAAACAGTTTCTAAATGTAGAGATGGCATAATAAAACAGTTACTAAATGTAGAGATGGCACAATAAAACAGTTACTAAATGTAGAGATGGCACAATAAAACAGTTACTAAATGTAGAGATGGCACAATAAAACAGTTGCTAAATGTAAAGATGGCATAATAAAACAGTTACTAAATGTAGAGATGGCATAATAAAACAGTTACTAAATTAGAGATGGGACAATAAAACAGTTACTAAAAGTAGAGATTGTATAATAAAACAGTTGCTAAATGTAGAGATGGCATAATAAAACAGTTACTAAATGTAGAGATGGCATAATAAAACAGTTACTAAATGTAGAGATGGCATAATAAAACAGTTACTAAATGTAGAGATGGCATAATAAAACAGTTGCTAAATGTAGAGATGGCATAATAAAACAGTTGCTAAATGTAGAGATGGCATAATAAAACAGTTGCTAAATGTAGAGATGGCATAATAAAACAGTTACTAAAAGTAGAGATGGCATAATAAAACAGTTGCTAAATGTTGAGATGGCATAATAACACAGTTACTAAATGTGGAGATGGCATAATAACACAGTTACTAAATGTAGGGATGGCATAATAAAACAGTTGCTAAATGTAGAGATGGCATAATAAAACAGTTGCTAAATGTAGGGATGGCATAATAAAACAGTTGCTAAATGTAGAGATGGCACAATAAAACATTTGCTAAATGTAGAGATGGCATAATAAAACAGTTACTAAATGTAGTGATGGCATAATAAAACAGTTACTAAATGTTGAGATGGCATAATAAAACAGTTACTAAATGTAGAGATGGCATAATAAAACAGTTACTAAATGTAGAGACGGCATAATAAAACAGTTACTAAATGTAGAGACGGCATAATAAAACAGTTACCAAATGTAGAGATGGCACAATAAAACAGTTGCTAAATGTAGAGATGGCATAATAAAACAGTTACTAAATGTAGAGATGACATAATAAAACAGTTACTAAATGTAGAGATGGCACAATAAAACAGTTGCTAAATGTAGAGATGGCATAATAAAACAGTTGCTAAATGTAGAGATGGCACAATAAAACAGTTACTAAATGTAGAGATGGCACAATAAAACAGTTGCTAAATGTAGAGATGGCATAATAAAACAGTTACTAAATGTAGAAATGGCATAATAAAACAGTTACTAAATGTCGAGATGGCACAATAAAACAGTTGCTAAATGTAGAGATGGCATAATAAAACAGTTGCTAAATGTAGAGATGGCATAATAAAACAGTTGCTAAATGTAGAGATGGCATAATAAAACAGTTACTAAATGTAGAGACGGCATAATAAAACAGTTACTAAGTGTAGAGACGGCATAATAAAACAGTTACTAAATGTAGAGATGGCATAATAAAACAGTTACTAAATGTAGAGATGGCATAATAAAACAGTTACTAAATGTAGAGATGGCACAATAAAACAGTTTCTAAATGTAGAGATGGCATAATAAAACAGTTACTAAATGTAGAGATGGCACAATAAAACAGTTGCTAAATGTAGAGATGGCATAATAAAACAGTTACTAAATGTAGAGATGGCATAATAAAACAGTTACTAAATTAGAGATGGCACAATAAAACAGTTACTAAAAGTAGAGATTGTATAATAAAACAGTTGCTTAATGTAGAGATGGCATAATAAAACAGTTACTAAATGTTGAGATGGCATAATAAAACAGTTACTAAATATTGAGATGGCATAATAACTCAGTTACTAAATGTAGAGATGGTATAATAAAACAGTACTAAATGTAGAGATGGCACAATAAAACAGTTGCTAAATGTAGAGATGGCATAATAAAACAGTTACTAAATGTAGAGATGGCATAATAAAACAGTTACTAAATTAGAGATGGCACAAGAAAACAGTTACTAAAAGTAGAGATTGTATAATAAAACAGTTGCTAAATGTAGAGATGGCATAATAAAACAGTTACTAAATGTTGAGATGGCATAATAAAACAGTTACTAAATATTGAGATGGCATAATAACTCAGTTACTAAATGTAGAGATGGCATAATAAAACAGTTACTAAATGTAGAGATGGCATAATAAAACAGTTGCTAAATGTAGAGATGGCATAATAACACAGTTACTAAATGTAGGGATGGCATAATAAAACAGTTGCTAAATGTAGAGATGGCATAATAAAACAGTTACTAAATGTAGAGATGGCATAATAAAACAGTTACTAAATTAGAGATGGCACAATAAAACAGTTACTAAAAGTAGAGATTGTATAATAAAACAGTTGCTAAATGTAGAGATGGCACAATAAAACAGTTACCAAATGTAGAGATGGCACAATAAAACAGTTACTAAATGTAGGGATGGCATAATAAAACAGTTGCTAAATGTAGAGATGGCATAATAAAACAGTTGCTAAATGTAGAGATGGTATAATAAAACAGTTACTAAATGTACAGATGGCATAATAAAACAGTTACTAAATGTAGAGATCAAACCATCTCTTTATTTTACTGCATCTACCTCCGAATTCCAAACCTAAAATATTATTTACTGTTGATTATGGAAGAGGACAACCTTTACCATATCTGTTCTGTCATCTCTACTGCAAGTAATTTCTTTCTGGTCTACTCCAGCAATGCCCCTGACAAATCCAATTATGGAAACTAGTTGTGCAGTACAAAATCATTATCCAATTGAAAAACTCAAAGACCTATGATATACCAGACCTAAACTGTACAATATTAGATACACCTGACTCACAAGATACAACGTTAGATATACCAAACTCGTAAGGTACAATGTTAGATATACCAAACTCGTAAAATACAATGTTAGATATACCATACTCGTAACGTACAATGTTAGACATACCAGACTCACAACATACAATGTTTTTAGATATATTAGACTCACAAGGTACAATGTTAGACAAACCAGACTCACTTCACAACCATTTCCAATGTGAACTGTTCGAACAGTGAATAAGAAGCTATTTACCTTTAACAGATCTGACCACATTAAACAACCTTGCAGCTGTGACCTGTGTAAACTATCCAACAATAATCAGTTTGTAGGGACAAACTAGGAAGGAACAAATGTCTTGAAACAGGGTTTGGGGATTTTATCCAAACTCGTTAAAGGTTTGGACAATATTACCCGTATCTTACCTGGATAGTCCATGTAATGTTTTAGATTAATTTTCACATGACCAACTTGTAGATGTCACAACAGATGAGGATGTGAATATTAGGTTGAACAAAATGGACTGTATCTTCAAAATAAGATCTCTGGTTGGTAAAGGAACCTGGTTCTATTACAAATACTTTATTAAAAACCCCATCTGAAAGTTACAGGTTTATCAGTTCCTTTAGTATTAAAACATCAACTTTGCTTAATACTAGTATAGACAAATTTTACAAATTCCACCAGACATCTAGTTACAAATAATGGGAAAGGGCACAAGAAGAGAGGTGTTTCGAGTCTAACTATTGATTAAAGTCAGATTGGAATAAAAACTCATCCTACAGAATACTAATTGACGTTGTTGTGGGAAACATGATGGTTACAGCCAAGACTGTACGAGATGAACAGCTGCTGTTATTGAAACGAGGAGATAACACTCTTGAGAATGTAACCAAACTGGGCATCAGACGAATGGATGCCATCTCAAGTTCAGCTGCGAATATAAGAAGTTTAACTTTGAGAAACATCGTCTACCAGTCCATGAACAGATCTCGCAGTATGCTGATTTGCAATAAATATATAGCTATAAGAGTTACACATGATTTGATGTTTAAACATGTAAACAACAGGTGGTATAACGTTCCCGGGAAAAGAAGTTATCGTCACTTTGGGGAACATCACTATAGTTCATGATGTTTGGGAAACTGACATTAAAGAGAAGTAAATGTTGAGAACTGACTTCATGCGGAGACACTGATGTAGGTTGAGATTAGCTTCAAACCAATAATCATGAAATTCCTGTGTACTACATTGCAATTACTACAACACGTTGAATTTCTAGTGACGATAAGATGAGTGGTCACATTACTGTAAGGTACACTCTGTAAGTAATATACTGTGTAAGTATGTCATTTAAAGTACACAATGTATTTGTGTATTTTTCTCATAAATAAGGTACACACTGAGTAATGTGCTCTCTGTGTGTATGTTCAGTAAGTAAGGTACAGTAGTGTTTTCGTAAGTAAGATATATTCAGTGTGTGTTCCGCAAGGTATACACTGTGAGTGTGTTCAGTAAGTAATTACTGTGTGAGTTCCATATGTGAGGTATACTCTGTGTTTGTGTTCAGTAAGTAATTACTGTGTGAGTTCCATATGTGAGGTATACTCTGTGTTTGTGTTCAGTAAATAATTACTGTGTGAGTTCCATATGTGAGGTATACTCTGTGTTTGTGTTCAGTAAGTAATTACTGTGTGAGTTCCATATGTGAGGTATACACTGTGTTTGTGTTCAGTAAGTAATTACCGTGTGAGTTCCATATGTGAGGTATACTCTGTGTTTGTGTTCAGTAAGTAATTACTGTGTGAGTTCCATATGTGAGGTATACTCTGTGTTTGTGTTCAGTAAGTAATTACTGTGTGAGTTCCATATGTGAGGTATACACTGTGTTTGTGTTCAGTAAGTAATTACTGTGTGAGTTCCATATGTGAGGTATACTCTGTGTTTGTGTTCAGTAAGTAATTACTGTGTGAGTTCCATATGTGAGGTATACTCTGTGTTTGTGTTCAGTAAGTAATTACTGTGTGAGTTCCATATGTGAGGTATACTCTGTGTTTGTGTTCAGTAAGTAATTACTGTGTGAGTTCCATATGTGAGGTATACACTGTGTTTGTGTTCAGTAAGTAATTACTGTGTGAGTTCCATATGTGAGGTATACTCTGTGTTTGTGTTCAGTAAGTAATTACTGTGTGAGTTCCATATGTGGGGTATACTCTGTGTTTGTGTTCAGTAAGTAATTACTGTGTGAGTTCCATATGTGAGGTATACTCTGTGTTTGTGTTCAGTAAGTAATTACTGTGTGAGTTCCATATGTGAGGTATACTCTGTGTTTGTGTTCAGTAAGTAATTACTGTGTGAGTTCCATATGTGAGGTATACTCTGTGTTTGTGTTCAGTAAGTAATTACTGTGTGAGTTCCATATGTGAGGTATACTCTGTGTTTGTGTTCAGTAAGTAATTACTGTGTGAGTTCCATATGTGAGGTATACACTGTGAGTGTGTTCAGTAAGTAATTACTGTGTGAGTTCCATATGTGAGGTATACTCTGTGTTTGTGTTCAGTAAGTAATTACTGTGTGAGTTCCATATGTGAGGTATACTCTGTGTTTGTGTTCAGTAAGTAATTACTGTGTGAGTTCCATATGTGAGGTATACTCTGTGTTTGTGTTCAGTAAGTAATTACTGTGTGAGTTCCATATGTGAGGTATACTCTGTGTTTGTGTTCAGTAAGTAATTACTGTGTGAGTTCCATATGTGAGGTATACTCTGTGAGTGTGTTCAGTAAGTAATTACTGTGTGAGTTCCATATGTGAGGTATACTCTGTGTTTGTGTTCAGTAAGTAATTACTGTGTGAGTTCCATATGTGAGGTATACACTGTGTCTGTGTTCAGTAAGTAATTACTGTGTGAGTTCCATATGTGAGGTATACACTGTGAGTGTGTTCAGTAATCACTGTGTGAGTTCCATATGTGAGGTATACTCTGTGAGTGTGTTCAGTAATCACTGTGTGAGTTCCATATGTGAGGTATACTCTGTGTTTGCGTTCAGTAAGTAATTACTGTGTGAGTTCCATATGTGAGGTATACTCTGTGTTTGTGTTCAGTAAGTAATTACTGTGTGTGTTCCGCAAGGTATACTCTATGTTTGTGTTCAGTAAGTAATTACTGTGTGAGTTCCATATGTGAGGTATACTCTGTGTTTGTGTTCGAATTCTAAAGTCCATTCTTGCGTGTTCCGAAAGTAGGGTGTACACTGTATTTGTGTTTGATAATTAAGGTATACTCTTTGTGTGTGTTCTGTAAGTGATGTATACAATGCGTGTGTTTCGTAAGTAAGACATACATTGAGTATGTGTTTTCCGTATGGTATACAGTATATCTTTCTCGATAAGTAAGGTATACATTGTGTTTGTGTTCAATAAGTTAGCACTGTGTGAGTTCCGTATGTAAAGTATACTTTGTGTGTGTGTGTGTTCGAACTCTATAATCCATTCTGTATGTGTTCCAAAAGTAAAGTATACACTATGTTTGTGTTCTGTAGGTAAGATATATAATCTGTGTGTGTTCCATAAGTAAGGTATACTGTGTAAGGCTGTTTACCGCAAGATATTCGCTATATTTGTGCAGAGTGAGTAATGTGTACCCAGGTGTGAGTTTTGTAATTAAGGTGGTATACTCTGCGTGTTTGTGTTCTATAATTAAGGTATACTCTGTATGTTACGTAAATAAGACTTACACTGTGTTTGTTATTTAAGTAAGGTATTCACTGTGTGTTTTCCGTAAGTTATATTGTGTGTGCTTTCTGTAAGATAAACGCTGTGTTTGTCTTCGTAAGAAAGATATACACTATGTGTGTGTTCCGTAAGTATGATATAATCTGTGTGTGTGTATTTTCCGTAAGGTATGCAGTGTTTTTGTTCCATATATAAGGTACATTCTGTGTTTGTCCCCGTAAGTAAGATATATTATGTGTGTCTCTATTCGGTAAAGTATGCATTGTGTGTGTTTCGCTCGTGTAAACCACACACAAAGTGTGCGCTCGGTAAGAATGATATACACTGTGTTTGTGTTCCGTATATAAAGTATACTCTGTGTGTTCATGTTCTATAATTAAGCTATAATCTTTGTATGTGTTTTTCATAAGTATATAAATACATAATTATATGTGGCTTCTGATAACAAAATATACTCTCTGTGTTAGTTTCGTAAGAAGGGTATATTATGTTTGTGTTCCGTAAGTAAGGTGCTATATTATCTGTGTGTGTTCCGTATGTAAGGTTTACACAGTATTATCGTTCCATAAATAAAGTATACACTATGTTGATAAGGTATACTATGTGTTTTCGATAAATAAGATATACACTGTATGTATGTTTTGTTATAATATCTTAATATCTGTGTACGTTCCCTAAGAAATGTATAGATCGTATGTGTTTCCTAACGTAAACTATCTGTGTTTGTATTCCGTAACACACAAACCCTTTATTTTACGTTAGGTATACATTGTGTGTATGTTCCGTAACTAAGCTATATACTGTTATCTCTTTATTGTTACATCATTAATATAATTGGCTAGAATCTTAGAGTGTTATAAATAGTTAAGATAATAATTTGATACAGATGTTATTCATTGCTGTAATAAAGTAATTGATATAAATAGTTCGATACAGAAGTTCTTGGTTGCTGTAAGAAAATAATTCATATGAATAGTTTGATACAGATATTATTGGTTGCTGTAAGAAAATAATTGATATAAATTGTTCAAAATAAATATTATTTATTGTTGCACAGATTGTGTAGTCCTCTTTATTTTAATTCAATTACCTTGGTGATTATTTTATTTTTCGTAATATTAGAATAAAACAAAACAAAAACGGTTTGACCGTTTATACCAAAGTTATGTCAGTTATAATATTTGAAATGAATGCTTTCTAATATAGTTACAAGCAAAATATGACCCAATCTCACCGACGTAATTTATCAGTTATTTTATTAAACATTATTATGTCGCGCCTATAGATAGAATTGGAAACATCTTAGCACTATAGAATTATTGATAGTTTATTTAATCTTGTTGGTGTTGTTTATGTTACTATCTACTTAGACCCATTTTTTGAAAACATTTTTTTTTTTTTACGATATTACTACTAATGACAAAACAGTTCTTTTGTAACATGTTCTATCTTCGCACGGCTCCTTTAGGATTATTTGGTAAAAACGACCAGCATAGATAACAATCAATGAACAAATTTATTTTGTGAATATCGTTTATTTCAGGCTATGTTCACTTTTAGGCCTAAATTTTCAAACGACATTTGAAAAGAAGTTCCGAGAGTAACAATAATAAATTCCGGTCAGAGTAAGCTATATATTTAAGGCGAAGCTCAATATATATGTCACCATTAATATAAAATTAAATACACATTTCCTCCGTCTATATTTATAAAGATTAGAAAGCATTTCATCGTAAATTGGGTATATGTAGGCCTAACTAACAAATAAACTTACCAAGAGAATTTCCCTCTAGTCAATCGATAACAAACTCATCCTCTATCTCGTTGGTAATTTAATCACAGACAAATAAATGCAGTTACTTTCAGTGTTTAAGTTCCTAAAATACACTGAACTGATGAGCTAATTGAATACTTATTTATTCAGTATTTTAATTATGCTGATATATTGTTGTTGCTTTTAACTTACTACAGGATGTATTGACACTCCCTCTAGTACACAAACATCTAAGTTAAATTATTAACAACTAGCTCGCGTACCTGTTCTATGGATGTAAATTCATGATTAATGAAAAGGTGCTTCTCTTATATGTAATTGTTAAAAAACAAATGCCCATAAATACTGCAAAACAAAAATATGAAACTGCAAGTTTGCATGTATCTTCCGCCTAGCTTCAATGAATCTCCATACACAGGTGACGAAGTAGTGGTAAAGAAAACACCAACAAAATAGAAAACTAAAAATTCGTATATATCTCTGCATGGACCCAATAAATCGTCATAACAAATTTGATGAAAATCTATCTACAGAGGGTGAAAGTAGTTATATGGACATACAACAGACAATACAATAAAATTTTATTAGATTTCGTAATTTAGAGTCTCCATTGAATGTAGAGATTTGTTTGTTTTTTATTTTAAACGTTGGTGATATAAGAGAAAATGACTTGATTCAGAAACTATTTAAGTTTAAAATCGAAGCAATATTATTGCTTTCTAACCTAGATGGCCCGGCATGGCCTAGCGCGTAAGGCGTGCGACTCGTAATCCGAGGGTCGCGGGTTCGCGCCCGCGTCGCGCTAAACATGCTCGCCCTCCCAGCCGTGGGGGTGTATAATGTGACGGTCAATCCCACTATTCGTTGGTAAAGAGTAGCCCAAGAGTTGGCGGTGGGTGGTGATGACTAGCTGCCTTCCCTCTAGTCTTACACTGCTAAATTAGGGACGGCTAGCACAGATAGCCCTCGAGTAGCTTTGTGCGAAATTTCCAAAACAATTCTAACCTAGATATATCCTAAAGATGACTGATATGGGTAATAAAACTTTATGAAAAATAAAGTACACTACAACGTTTCGACCTTTTTAGGTTATCTTTAGGTTAACAAATTATTTACTAGCATACTTTTTCTTTTTTCCATTTCAAATTGTTTCTCTTCTATCATTCTTTTCGGGTCTTTTTTTATCCATTGCGCTGCATAAGATCTGTGTATTTTCAAACACAGTTTTTAGGATGTAAGGCTTTTGAAGTCAATTTTTACTGAATAGAGATATTTGTTTTGGGGATGGAGAGGATACAGTTTTTTTGTTGAACTATAAGTGGTTGATTTGATGACAAAATATGAAAAACACCGATGGAATCTTTCTTTTAGGTTGGAATACTTGAATAGTCAGAATAATTTGACAAAATTTAGGTAGAAATACGTTGATTTAAACCATATTACTGTGTTCTTCACATTCTTGGTTAAATAATTTGTAAAAGAAAGTCCTCGTCCAAAGTTATGAACATTTCTTGACATTTTTCATTTTTTACTGAATACACTCTCAAACATCGTTTTGAAAACTGAATATCGCTAAACAAATACTAATTCATAAACACATTAAAATGATTTTAAGAACTTATCAAATGAATCCAACTGACGATTGACTTCTTTAGGGAACCTAGGAAGTGTCATGTCCGATTTGGTGAAGATCCATTCACAAACGCTGAAACAGTGTATGTGTGTGTGTTTTCTTATAGCAAAGACACATTGTGCTATCTACTGAGTCCACCGATGGGAATAGAACCCCTTATTTTAGCGTTGTAAATCCGTAGACTTACCGCTGTACAAGCGGGGAAGGGTGTTGAAACAGTGGTAAAAACGCCTGTAAAAACCACAAAATGGAAAAACTGGAACATTTTATGTACCCTCACATGGGCCTAATGAGCCTTTGTATAAATTTTGGCGAAGAGATATTCACACCCTGCATAATACTTACATGGACATACATCAGACAGTACTATTATATTTGGCCCGGCATGGCCAGGTGGTTAAGGCACTCGACTCGTAATCCCCGTCACACCAAATATGATGGGCCTTTCAGCTGTGGGGCGTTATAATGTTACGGTCAATCCAACTATTCTTTGGTAAAAGAGTAGCCCAAGAGTTGGTGATGGGTGGTGATGACTAGCTGACTTCCCTTTAGTCTTATACTGCTAAATTAGGGACGGCTAGCACAGATAGCCCTCGAGTAGCTTTGCACGAAATAAAAAAAAAAAAAACACAAACCGACATTATATTTATATAGAGTAGCAGGACCACCCGTTTTCCAGACTGAAGTTCTTTAAAACACGGGCGTTATAATGTGACGGCCAATCCCACTATTCGTTGGTAAAAGAGTAGCCCAAGAGTTGGCGGTGAGTGGTGATGACTAGCTGCCTTCTCTCTAGTCTTACACTGCTAAATTAGGGACGGCTAGCACAGATAGCCCTCGAGTAGCTTTGTGCGAAATTCAAAACATCTTTAAAACACCCGTAAAAACTGTATACTACAAAATCTGTAAACAAAAATTTGCTTTTATCTACACATGAACCAAACAAACCCTCATACGAAATGTTGTGAAGATTTATCAACAGGGTAAAAAACAGCCACAAGAACTGCAATGTGCAAAACTGAAATTTCCCACAAACCTTCATATCAAGTTTTCTTACCATTATTTCACCCTTTATAGAATAATTTTCAAAAAATTTGGTATGGAGTTTTATTGGGTCCATGAGGAAAATGCATACACGATTTTAGTCTTGTATTCTGCGGTTATTATACGTGTAATCCTGTTAATTATATATATACTACTATGATAGCCTATCCAAAATCACGAAAAACAATTGTTGAATGATTAACAAACATTATATAATTTAACTAAAACGAATTTGTCTCTACCAACAAAATGCACCTACGTTTTTCATCAGTATCTTCTTTAATCACCACATTTTCAGCGAGAAACTACGCAGGAAAATGAAATCTCTTCGTGAATGAAAGATTTATTCTGACGCACGGCTTAAACTGTCTAACGAAGGGGTTTTGCTCGTATCGTTGCAAATAATAATAAAATCTGTCATAGTCGTGTGTTTCACCAAATTTGAACTAATATTTCATTATTTTTCCTTGGCTTGCGGTTTTTCCAATTGTTTTTTTTTCTTTCTAAACGTCAGGTGATCAAACTTCGTGAGTCAACACTTCGATTGCTAACGAAACAATGCATTTTAACGACCTAGTTCACAACAATATTGACCATTGACAATAAACAACTTTGACTAACACTGCCCTCTGGAAATAAATTTATTGCTTAGCAAGTGAAAGAGGCAAAAAGTATTACGCAGGTCTTAAGAAATAAAATGTGTAGGCCTACTTGCTACTTCGTACACTGTAGTTTCTCGCGAACTCGTATATTGTTTAATTTGACAAAAACTGTTTTGTAATTTAACGTAGGTAAGAGATGTTATCAGCATATTCTTAGCCTAATTTATACTGAATCATAAACGAGTTATTTGCTGAAATTTAAAACGCTGATGAATCCGAGGTATGTAAAATTGAGATAATTGATGTTTTTTAAGGCTTAGAACTTATGTATAATAGCACTCTGTTCGTCACACGCGTTTTCTATGGTTACATTGATCTCAAGGTAATTGCTAATCAACAAGTGTATTATATTGGATTAGGTTTAACACTGAATTCCAGCGAAGAATAGCTAATTTTTTTATATTCCATTTTTTTTAACAATATTCATTTAGAAATTGATTGAATATCTCGTTTTACCTAATAAAGACCACACAGAAGTTTGAACAAAGACGGTTCTTTGTTTTCGAGATACCGTAGCGAGCAACTGCTACTCGTATGCCCTAATTCAGCCTGTAAGTTTGCTTAGTAGGCCCACCACGGTTAACTAAGCTACATAGCTATGATTTACATACCACAGGCGAACGCTGTGAATATTTATTACACTACAACTAAGTGAAGGCACGTGGATAGCATATGAAGGATCATCGCCTGGAGAAAATTGCATAATTCATTAAGGAGAAAATAGAGATAAATTGCATCTAACCTTTATGTATATATATTAACAACATAATGATAAATTCTTAGCTCAATCTGTGTTTGCCCTGGAGTAACATAGACTGAGTTGTCATTGAGTTTTCTGTTTTGCTTTTTCTATATATGAGCAAATTGAGCTACAACATTACTATATAGCGATAACATTAAATAGTGATGAATAAACTGCAATTTTAAGATTGACATTAAGTGAAAATAATAATTATGAAAAGGAAACAAGTACGTGTTTTTTTTTTACACACACACACACACATATAATATAGTAGATGTTTTTTTGTTTTAACTAATCTTGGGAAATTGTTTAAACTGTATGTGGCACTATTTTTTTTTAACTATCATAAGTAATTCTAAGGTGTAATTATAATGTTATTAAAATGTCTCTAAAACAGAATTCGCCAATGGTCGAACAGCATTTGTCGTGACGTTGGTAAAGGGTAAACCAATGAAATATTTAAAGTAAGTTGTTACATTGGGTTGTTATCATTAAAATACAAGTTTGCAACACTCACTATCCATAGCTTTAGTATAAAGGGCGATATATTTTTAAAATGCTTCTTTTTTTAAAAAAAAAAGTATTTTGTTTACTGTTGTTTTTTAATTCATAAAGCAAATTTTACTTGTAGCACATTACATGACAGATATAGGAGACGTTTCAGAACCTTCAACTATAGTTGTCAACTTTGTTAGTTTGTCTCCCGCCGAGACAGTAGTAAGTTTACGGATTTACAATGCTAAAATTTGGGGTTCGATTCTCTTCGGTGGACATAGCAAATAACCCGATGTGGCTTTACTATAAGAAACACACATACACACTCGTTTAGTTAATTAAGTACATTTTCACTACAAAGCCAAGTGCTTAACATGCTCAACTCACAATCTGCGAGTTGCGGGATCGAAACTTGCCGCTGAAGGTGTAGACTTTATAAGTGTGTAATTCGTAACAACCATTCTCAGTTTCTGAGTAATACCGACTGAAACTGTACCAGATCTTCCTCGATAATTTCTCTGTATTGTTTTAAATGTTTGTTAGTGTTACCGGCGACATGCAAATATTTCAAGTTTTCCTCTGTATATCTTTATTGTAATACGCTTCTTCCAAATCAACTCCCTCTAGTGAGGTTACGGATAGAAAAGAAAGTGAAATTGGATCACGAGACAGATTTCACGGTAAAATTTAGATACAGTTTTTTTATTTATTTAAAATCACTGTTTAACATCATGTAGGATACTGCGGTCTTGTGACAAGCTTGACGGTGGTGAGAGAAGCCAACTTCCGGCTGACGTGACGGCAAAGGGGAAGAAACTGTGATCAGATTTCAAACTACCAATTCCCTAGTGCCTAACGACATCTACCAAGAAGTGGAAACTACATAGTATGTACTTCTATCTATCTGTATGTCGATCGAAGTGTCCAAGAAACATTTTATTAATAAATCATTGTTTGTTTACCCATACTAGTACGCTGCCAAATTTCTTTATTTTTTAAAATTCAGAAAATATCTCCAACCTACTTTTGATGTGTGACAAGGTTGACCATTTCTTCATTTTTACTTGTAGGCTGTTTTTAAATCGTATACTAGTACGTAGCGTACAAGCGTGTTTGATATGTAAGACAACATTTCGTTATATGAGAAGCTGTTAAGCCTAATATTATCGATGTTATACATCAATTGTATACATACAGAACAACACTGCTTTTATGTTAGAGATAAAAATCTCTAAGTAAAAATGGAAATTTAAAGTACATTTTACAGTTTTTGCTAAACTTTGACATGTTTATTTCTACCGACAGTTTCTAAAAACTAGAAAAACCGTTCATAAGTACCAAGACCTTTTGACTGAAGTTAAGCGTTAATAATCTGAAACATTATCTGTGTTGCAAATCAACTTTGTTGTAATTATATTGATACTACATTGTTAGATCGCTTGTTTTCAGAAATTAAAATGAGGCTACACAAGGGCTGCCTTGCGCTACTCGGCCTTAATTTTCAAATTGTAGATTAGAAAAAAGCGGGTGCCACAAAAAAGACAAATGTTTAGCCACAGTTGTCTGAACGAAAAGCAGGAATATGTTTAGTAAGAATAGGCAGTTAAAACTAGTGTATATATAGTACTAAATGTATAAACAATATGTAAATTATATATGTACAAAGCAAATATAAGTAATACTTATAGCACAAATAAACAGACAGTAAATAAAACATGGATTTGAGATTTTCTACTGATGCAAATAACAAAAACACAGGATCAATTTTTTTTTTCAACTGTTATAAGAACGGTAGGAAGTTGGGCACAAGGGTACATTAATTTCATGGTAATTAGAGATTGTCCAGGCATAAAGTCAGTAGAAGTTCAAGGTGTATCAATTTACTGGTAACTGTGTTACCATCGTTACCAAGATGACACTACTGTCTGTTCTAACATTTAAAGAGCAACATATATTTAATTCAGCTGAGTAGAACTGACATTATATAGATGGCTATTCATGTGACTAAACCATAATACTGTATATTTAGGGCTATATAATTGTTTGTTATAATTCGATGTTATGTGATACATAGACAATACATTGTTTCTCTTGTCTATTCTGTTGTACAAGATTCCATAATATAATACGACGACGTCTTTCCCGATAACAGCTGGTAGATACTTCGCCGGATTTTACAATACGTATATCTAGGTCTCAGACCTTTGAAAGGTAATGAAATATTCTCCATGACAACGTATTATCAAACGTGTTAGTGGATGCCATCTTGGAATTTATTAGTTCACGAAGATGTCACATGTCATGAAGGATGCATCATATCTGTTATTATATTTTTATTCATATCTGTAAGAATTAATATATATTATTTACCTTGTTCCCTGTATACACATGCATTACCAGCACTTAGCAACTGAACATTTTTCGAATTATCAGGAAGCTGTAATTGGGAATAGCACTCAGGAGATTATTGATAAAGTATTCGGGTTTTAGAGACAAAAGTGACCCTCGGGTTACTTACCGTCTGTCGAACGTCACGAGCTAATGAAGCGAAGAGAGAGAAGGAACTTTTGTACGTGTTCGTTCAGGAAACGAACAAAGCACCCTCTGTCTGAAAACTTTGTAACAAACCGCTCGTTAAGCTGATTGTTTAAACATCAGGTCTTAATTTTCTTTAAAGAGGTATTGAAGTTGTTGAAAGTTTCGAGCAATCAACGATCATGTACTAGAAAAATAACAAGCTAAGCCTGAAGTTCGTAGTATTGTATGTAGACGAGAGGTGTCGCCACGAACATCTCTCCCTATTCTGATTATTTAATGTTACCGTCTTCTAATTAATTAGAAATTCGGAAAGTAGTCCCTTGAGAAATGTTATTGGAAGAAAACTGTGTACGTCAGTTCAGACAGCTTCCATCTGACGATAAAATCTGTAATATTGATAACACATTTCGTTATACATACATTATTACATTCCAATCAGCCCAAATTTCAATATATAGAAAATAATACGATAAATAACTTGCATATATAGTAAGGGGTCATATTTACTGTATGACGTCATGAACCAGAATTGTTCTTCTTATTTCTTAGGCTCAACTGGTAAGAAATGACTTGAGAGAATAAATATAAAACGGTTAATTTCTATTTGTAGTAGGCCTACCATAAATGACGATTTTCTCTGGTTGATCTGGTGCAGAGTGGTTTCCTTGTGTCTAGACGGCCCGGCATGGCTAGGTGGGTTAAGGCGTTCGACTCGTAACCTGAGGGTCGCAGGTTCGAATTCCCGTCGCACCAAACATGCTCGCCCTTTCAGCCGTGGGAGCGTTATAATGTTACGGCCAATCACACTGTTCGTTGGTAAAAGAGCAGCCCAACAGTTGGCGGTGGGTGGTGATTACTAGCTGCCTTCCCTTTGGTCTTACACTGTTAAATTAGGGACGGCTAGCGCAGACAGCCCTCTAGTAGCTTTGCGCGAAATTAAAAAACAAAAAATTTATCGAATCAATACTTTGACAATTATATCATTCTCACGTGATATCATATTGTATTCATTCGATCCAACGTTATTCTAACGCGATCTCAAGCTATTTTTTTCATGCCACGATATCATTACGTAATCCTCTTTTATTCTTAATTGACTTAATGTTATATTATCCTTTTCTTACCCTATATTAACCTTACTCTATGTTGTGTTCTCTCTTGAAACTTTTTAAAAACACGTGTAGATGTAATTAGGAAGTTAATCCTTTTGAATAAATCAATAACAAGATGATGATATGTTGGTGGTCGCCCACAGCTGCACTGTTCAGGGTTCAACAAGATACGGACTCCTTATTAGTGGTCACTTGCTGACGTTTCTTTCCACAGACGTTGATGAAGCCATGCCCATCTTGTTCACTATGACGTGTGATGTGACAGTGGACTGTGAACTTACTCGTGTCAACACTGGCATCATGAAGAAGATGAATTATAAGTAGTAATTGGCTTAAAGAAACCATGTCACTTTGAAAGAGCTTTGGTGTCATTAAGACTGATGTCAAAGGGTAATGACCTACGGTCTTTCACCATCTGCATAAACCGACTTAGATCTCTGAAATTCAACGGATAGATAAAAAGTCTCGACTCCGAATGTGATACGGGATAAAAAAAATATTAATTATGAAAAGGTTTTCGTAAATTTGTACTTGTTTATCACGGAACACTTTGAACTGTGCATAGCTCATTAAGAAAACACAACCGCATTCAAATTGACAAAACAGACACCGTGTCAGTAACACCAAAACAAATAGCATTGTAAAAAAAAATTACAGATACAACGAAAATACTACGAAAACGTACATACTTACTATGCAAGAAACACTGTATATTTACTATATAGGAAACATAAGTTGTACATTAATCATATAGGAAATACGACATGAAACTACATTTCACGTACAGTGAATATTGCAACAAACCTCTACGTTTACCACATAATGAATATCGCAAGAAACTGTTCATTTACCATATGGTAAACATTCACTATATATACAAACACCACAATAAAGTGAACAATGAACGTGTAGTGCGCATAACAACAAACTGAACAAATACTGTGTTCTACACACAACAATAAACTGAACAATGAAGTAAACACCATACAGAAAACACAACAATAAACTGTATATTCATTATATTGTAAACAAAACAATAAATTGTACCTTCATCGCATTATAAATAACAATAAACTGTACATTCACGATATAGAAAACACAAAAATAAATTGTACATTCATGATAGAGTAAACACAACAATGAACTATACATTCACCATATTGTAAACACAACAATAAATTGTACATTCATGATAGAGTAAACACAACAATAAACTATACATTCACCATATTGTAAACACAACAATAAATTGTACATTCATGATAGAGTAAACACAACAATAAACTATACATTCACCATATTGTAAACACAACAATGAACTGTACATTCATCATATTGTAAACACAACAATAAACTGTACATTCACCATATTGTAAACACAACAATAAACTGTATATTCATCATATAGAAAACATATCAATAAACAGTACATTCACAATATTGTAAACACAACAATAAACTGTACATTCACCATATTGTAAACACAACAATAAACTGTACATTCATGATAGAGTAAACACAACAATGAACTATACATTCACCATATTGTAAACACAACAATAAATTGTACATTCACCATATTGTAAACACAACAATAAACTGTACATTCATGATAGAGTAAACACAACAATGAACTGTACATTCATCATATTGTAAACACAACAATAAACTGTACATTCACCATATTGTAAACACAACAATAAACTGTACATTCACCATATTGTAAACACAGCAATCATTTGTACCTTCACCATATTCTAAACGCAGCAGTTAAGTGTATATTTATCATATAGGAAACACAACAAGAAACTGTACATTCATAATATAGTAAACACAACAATAAACTGTATATTTATCATATAGGAAACACAACAAGAAACTGTACATTCATAATATAGTAAACACAACAATAAACTGTATATTTATCATAGAGGAAACACAACAAGAAACTGTACATTCATAATATAGTAAACACAACAATAAACTGTATATTTATCATATAGGAAACACAACAATAAACTGTACATTCATAATATAGTAAACACAACAATAAACTGTATATTTATCATATAGGAAACACAACAAGAAACTGTACATTCATAATATAGTAAACACAACAATAAACTGTATATTTATCATACAGGAAACACAACAAGAAACTGTACATTCATAATATAGTAAACACAACAATAAACTGTATATTTATCATATAGGAAACACAACAAGAAACTGTACATTCATAATATAGTAAACACAACAATAAACTGTATATTTATCATATAGGAAACACAACAAGAAACTGTACATTCATAATATAGTAAACACAACAATAAACTGTATATTTATCATATAGGAAACACAACAATAAACTGTACATTCATAATATAGTAAACACAACAATAAACTGTATATTTATCATATAGGAAACACAACAAGAAACTGTACATTCATAATATAGTAAACACAACAATAAACTGTATATTTATCATATAGGAAACACAACAAGAAACTGTACATTCATAATATAGTAAACACAACAATAAACTGTATATTTATCATATAGGAAACACAACAAGAAACTGTACATTCATAATATAGTAAACACAACAATAAACTGTATATTTATCATATAGGAAACACAACAAGAAACTGTACATTCATAATATAGTAAACACAACAATAAACTGTATATTTATCATATAGGAAACACAACAAGAAACTGTACATTCATAATATAGTAAACACAACAATAAACTGTATATTTATCATATAGGAAACACAACAAGAAACTGTACCTTCATAATATAGTAAACACAACAATAAATTGTACATTTATGATATAGTAAACTCAAGAATAATTTGTACTTTCACCATATTGTAAAGACAACAATAAAGTGTATATTTTTATATAGAAAACTTAACAATGAATTGTGCCTTCATCATATATCAAACACAACAATAAATGGTACATTCACCATATAGTAAACACAAGAACAAATTGTACATTTGTTATATATTAAACACACTAATAAACTTTTCATTCACTTCTAGTAAACATGACAAGAAACTGTACCTTTGTGATAGACTAAAGACAACAATAAACTGTACATTCACCATGTTGTGAAGAAAACAACAAACTCTGTATTCACAATATAGTAAAGACAAGAGTAAAGTGTATATTCATTATATAGTAAACACAACAACAATGAATTGTACCTTCACCATATTCTAAACAAAACAATAAACTGTACATTCAGGGTAGGGTAAACATAACAATAACTTGTACTTTCACCATATAGTAAAGACAAGAGTAAAGTGTACATTCATTACATAGTAAACGCAACAAGAAACTGTATATTCATTACATAGTAAACACAACAATAAATTGTAATTTTACCGTATTATAAACACAAGAAAAAAGTGTACATTCATGTTATAGAAAACACAACAATAAATTCTATATTCACCATACTGTAAACACAAAAATAAACTGTATATTCAGCATATAGTGAACACAACAATAAACTGTATATTCACCATATAGTAAACCCAACAATGAATTTTACATTGTTCATATAGTGAACACAACATGTTGTCTAGCGTTTATTTGCGCAAAGTAACCAGGCTATATGCGCCATATAGCCGGTAAAAAATGAACAATAAAAGTAAACTTATTAAAATATGTAAAAGGAATCATGTTAAAACAAAAAAAAATTCAATTTTTGAATTTAAACTTAGGTAAAACTAATGACCCTTAAAAATGTGAAAACACAACTTAGGTGGACAGTGTCACCATTGCCAATGACAGTTTTTAACGTCACTGTTGATTCCTTTGTAATGACATGTTTGAAATGGTACCGTCACTCACGGTAGTAACAACAGCATGAGAGTAAAATATGGACTATTGTGACTTCAGTGTCACACTAACCTCTCATTGGTGCATCAGTACCGCATAAAAGAAAACGATTCATTAAAAAACTTTGACCACTGTGTAGCCTAACCAGAACAACAAAATGGTGAAAGAATAACAGAAGGTTTGATTTGGAAAAGCTTGTCACTACTTTGTTCACTGTCAGTCCACTGCCAATTGGAGCTAAGTGGAGCTTTGAACACAGGATTGTAGTCCATGTATGGAGCAGGCATGGCAAATATAGCACCAAAGCAGACAGGCTTAGCTGTGGTTTCAGCGAGCTTGTTACCACGAATACTGACGTTGCTTGGTGTCCAGAAGAACTGGATAGAAATGGATGGTAGAGAGAAATGGACCAGTATCAACGATAAGAGGATGGGAACTAACGTGAAGCAATTCCAGAGCCAGTAGAGAACTGAGTCAGTATAAATAGTACAGTTTGTGTACTGCACTGCTTCTACGTTATCCAGAGCGAAAGGATAACGTAGAAATGGCGTACAGTTCAGCGGTGAACACAGAAACTGTAGAGGGGATCTTGTGTGCAACCACTGAATCACAACAAATCTTTGCAGAGCCCACAGTGTCACCTTTCAAACCATCTGTATAAACGGGAATGGAAGGTTGTTCGAAAGATGTCCAGCAAATAGAAGAAAGGACTTCCAATCGGAAGTATCTCCCTTCTTCAGATAACTCAGTGGAAGATCACATTTGAGGATGTTAATAAGCCATGGTGGGATGGGCTGATCAGTGGAGACAACGTCATCTAAGGAGAGACCCAACTCAGCCAACTGCACCTGGATATGAAAGCCAAAAGTAACAATGGCGGACCATCTATTTTGATAAAGCATGGCCCAATGAGGAAGGAAAACACAACCTCAGGTGAAATGCTGTGGTAAGGATTGAACATTAGAAGTATAAGTAAAGACAGTTACAAACGGTGGAGATGTATAAGAGGTTCATGAGACTCAGTGTACAAAGTTCGGACTGTAGAAGTGCAGAAACCCTTGTGCAGAGCTGAAGCCCACGATAGTGAAGAGGGTTGAACATCTTTAAGGCGGAGATCGAAAAGAAAAGACGAGCAAGGTCTTACACAGCAGCTCGTCAATGCAATTGGACGGTAATTTGAAGGAATGTTGAGATCCTTTCAAGGCTAAGAGAAATGGAGAACAATAGCATGGCGCCAAGCATCAGAAAAATAAACATTTTCCTGCCAGATCCAGTTAAAGACCTCCAGTAGGACAGCAAGAGAGGCAGGAGAGAGATGGCTTAGTATCTCATATTGAATATCATCAGGTCCAACTGATGTACTGCCAGACCGATGAAGAGCAAGCTTGAGTTATACCAGTGTAAAGGGGTGATTATACTCATAGGGACGACCAGCCTAAAAGGAAAGAGGCCATTGCTCTGCCCGCGTTCTGATGGCTAAAGAGATGGGGAATGAAGCAGAAGTGCTGGATGCACGAGAAAAGCTTTCACTAAGAGTATCAGCGATGCTCTGTGCATCAGCAACTTCGTGACCATTGAATAGCAAGGTCAGAAGGGGAGCAAAAGTGAAGGGGAATGGATGGAGAGATCAGTAGCAGTAAAAACTGACTAGGTGCTTGACAATAGGTATAATAACCAGTATTGAAGAAAGGTAGTAATATGAGAACATGCTCTATACGGAGTGATCCCTCTCATTAATATCAGCACCATTAAAATCATCCAGGATTAAAAGGGAAACGGCAACTGTTCAATGAGAGCATCAAGGTCTGATTGATCATAGGTCTCTCCAGGTGACAGGTAGAGAGAACAAACTGTGGTGGTACGAACCAAGGAAACACGGATTGCTACGGTCTTCAAGTGACATATACAGAAGAGCACATGCTGATCGACCAGTAGTGCCACCTTTCCATACACTCATCAATCAAACAACTTTTCATTTCTGTAAGAAGAAACTGCCGAGAAGTGACTGCATTGGCAGGTTTCAGAAACGTTTCCTGTAAGGAGAGATACACAGGCTGATAAGAATCAGTTATATTCCTAATGTCATCTATATTTAAACGGAAACCTCGACAGTTCTATTGTATAAATCTGGCCATTTTATTTACGTGAAGAACTGGGTGGAGAACCTTTCAGTTTATGATCTCGTTGTTTTTCGTTATTACAAGGAAGTCTTTGGACCTCCGTGGATTCTACCCTAGATCGAATGGGCAGGTTTCAATCAGAAGAAGTAAAGTTCATCGACTGAAGTTGAAAATGAATAATTGTTCGAGTTCTTTGAGCCATAAAAGATCGACCCAAGCACACACCAAAAGCTGGAACTGGAGGAAGTGGACGCGAGTGGAAATATTGGTCAGTACGGAGATTGGAGCAGACATTAACTCGTCCACTCTCTTAATCACGGAGGGCAAAGACTCTTCACATAGTTGGAGGATGACTATAATGAAAAGATCTTTCTGCACTCCCAGTGTAGCAGTGGAATGTGCAAGAACAAAAGTAAGAGGGGTGAGACCCTCTACAGTTAACACAATTAGGGGCCGTTTTGCACTCGTATGCACATTGGTTCTTGCCGCTGCAATGAGCACATGTGAAGGAACCACGACATGATGTCTTTGAGTGAACGAACTGCTGACATTGGACACATTTTAAAGGGTGTGAAATATATGGACATACCTTACAATTTAGATAATATGCCTTGATGTTGGCAGGTGGTCGTGGTGATGTAAACGTCAGAATTAGGACGTTGGTCGGCAGCATAATTCCATCTTTGTGAATGGAGATAAGTCTCACTGCAAAAAGTCCTTGGGTGGAAAAACCAGCAAGGATCTCTGATTCAGGAATGTTCTTCAAATCCCTCTCAACAATAATTCCTCGTGACGAATTTGAAGTAGCATGGAAAGCAACCTCAATGGGTATATCCCCAATGTTCTTCGAATGCAAGAGGAGTTCACTGTGTTTTGGAGTGGATGTTTCCATCAAGACTTCCCCAGAACGTAGCTTTTTGAAATACTCAGGATAGCCAGTAAGATGCAAGAGGAGTTCACTGTGTTTTGGACTGGATGTTTCCATCAAGACTTCCCCAGAACGTAACTTTTTGAAATACTCAGGATAGCCAGTGAGATGCAAGAGGAGTTCACTGTGTTTTGGACTGGATGTTTCCATCAAGACTTCCCCAGAACGCAACTTTTTGAAATACTCAGGATAGCCAGTGAGATGCAAGAGGAGTTCACTGTGTTTTGGACTGGATGTTTCCATCAAGACTTCCCCAGAACGTAGCTTTTTGAAATACTCAGGATAGCCAGTAAGATGCAAGAGTAGTTCACTGTGTTTTGGACTGGATGTTTCCATCAATACTTCCCCAGAACGTAGCTTTTTGAAATACTCAGGATAGCCAGTAAGATGCAAGAGTAGTTCACTGTGTTTTGGACTGGATGTTTTCATCAATACTTCCCCAGAACGTAGCTTTTTGAAATACTCAGGATAGCCAGTAAGTCCCTCTAGCACCTTCTAAATAAGAGAGACATTTGCACTAATATTTGTCTGATAAAGAATGTAATATCATAAAATGAAGTACAGTTGTTAAAGAAGTTAAAGATTGGTGTTTACAATCTTCAAGACGTAGTTGTTTACCTATGATCTGTTTTTACACAATTTCATTTTTATTTTGGGTTGGGTGATCCATAATAAAGAAAGAAATTTCAGTGCCAACTGACCCCACTCACCATGGAGCCCTGCGAGGGCTCTCACTGCAATACTAAACAGGGACACTGTAGCAGCGCCAGGGTTTCCTGAGCACTGTACCCAAACATTAGATCAGACTCAATATCCACAACACCCCTTGAGAACGTTAAACACTGGTACTCGGTTGACCTAGTTCAAGTGGACCAGTCGATTGATCTTGGGGGTCACCCTAAATACGCACGTGTACAGGAACGCAAGGTCAAAGTGGTGTGTTAGGGTTGAACCCCTCAAACACCAGGATCCTCTCTTCTCCTTCACGGGTCGCCACGTACGACAAACACGTGGGTGGATGTTTAGATCCTAGAGGAGTTAAACTGAAAGTGCAGAACCTTTTCTGGGAGGTACCCTCACTGTGCACAGGAATTCAAAGCGAGGGGGGTTGAAACGTATATTGGAAAATTCATCGTCCTTGCATGCGTTATATGAGTTATGGAAAACCTGCAAAGAGGATGATGTAATTTGGACATGACATTTTTGCTATGGAAAACCTTTACAGCGCCAGCTATTTGGTAAGACTTTTGTCAAGTTCTAGGTTCGTTGATTGTTATATACTATGGTGGTCAGTAAAGATAATTTTGATTAATATTTATGTTTAATTGTAATTTATATATTTAAATAACCATTTCATAATTACTAATGTATTTCTATAATTATATCTGTTTAATCAACACCACGCTTTTAACAAGGTTATTTTAGATACACATAAAGTTTTCAAACCATCATTTCTTTTAATGGCATAACAACAAACAGACATCAAACATGAAAAGACGTGACATAGTTTTATGATTAGGGCACTGAACTCGCCCAAATATTGACAGTGGATAGTATTAAAAAGTTGCTTCACCGTATTCGATTATTACTAAAATGATTAGTGTAAACAGTGCAAATAACTTTCGGGTATCTTTGTGTGAAATAAAAGTAACAAAAAGAAGAAGTCAACACAACAAAAATTTTGTTCCTCTATCAACCTGTATCCATCAGTTGAAAATTTTAATTATGTAGTTTCAAATAAAACCAACTTAGAAACAAAATTTAAGATAGCTGGTGATATTAGAATTTATTGGAATTATGACCAAAAGTATTGACAATAACAAACCTAATTCCAAAACCAACACATTTCAATTATTATAATTAAGATTCTCTTTATAATACTGAACTTTCCATCTATTAAATTAGTTTCATTTGATTTTATTCGGCGTTATTTTATTTTTTAAATTAAGCACAACGCTACTCAGTGGTCTATCTGTACTCTGCCCACCACTGGTGTGAAAACTTGGTTTCCAGCGTTATAAGTCCGAAGAAATACCGCTGTGCAACTGGAAGGCCATTATACATTAAATTTTCTGAATTACAAAGGTAGTCTGTTTAAATCAGAGTAAACAAACCTTCAATTATTTCAAAAAAGAATCACTTGTTTCACTGAAGTATCACAGTGAACAGTCATCCAGCTATTTTATTAAAGAATCACAGCGAACAGCCATCCAGTTATTTTATTAAAGAATCACAGTGAACAGTCATCCAATTATTTTACTAAAGAATCACAGTGAACAGTCATTCAGTTATTTTACTAAAGAATCACAGTGAACAGTCATCCAGTTATTTTATTAAAGAATCACAGTGAACAGTCATCCAGTTATTTTACTAAAGAATCACAGTGAACAGTCATCCAGTTATTTTACTAAAGAATCACAGTGAACAGTCATCCAGTTCTTTTATTAAAGAATCACAGTGAACAGTCATCCAGTTCTTTTATTAAAGAATCACAGTGAACAGTCATCCAGTTATTTTATTAAAGAATCACAGTGAACAGTCATCCAGTTATTTTATTAAAGAATCACAATGAACAGTCATCCAGTTATTTTATTAAATAATCACAGTGAACAGTCATCCAGTTATTTTATTAAAGAATCACAGTGAACAGTCATCCAGTTATTTTATTAAAGAATCACAGTGGACAGTCATCCAGTTATTTTATTAAAGAATCACAGTGAACAGTCATCCAGTTATTTTACTAAAGAATCACAGTGGACAATCCCTCAGTAACCTAACTAAAGAATCACTGTTACATAGTTGTTTAAAATATATTTGAGGCCGATAGGTATGAAGGCAAAGGCCTAGATGCTGGATAAGTCGACAATTAATAAAACATTCCAAACCAAACGGGCCTTATGAGGGCCTAGCAGGGATCAATAAACTCAAGTGCCACGGCTGTTATCTGTGGGTTTAATGCTTAAATAATTTTGCTGTAGGTGGGTTCGGAATTACCCCGAGAAAACTCATTTTCACTAGCTGTGATGGTAATCACTCTAAAAATATATTTGGTTGATATATACCTTCAACCTTTCAAAATATGTATGCATGTTTCTCTACAACATTTACACGATGAACTTTGTTTAAATTAGTATAATTTCTGAGTTGTATCTATAATAATAACAGAGCATGCCTCTGAGTCAGTTTGACAAGCATAACTTCAAGAGGAATGAACCTAGAAACTTGGGGTTTTGCACAAATACTAAGTGGATCTTAGTGCATCTGGGTGTTATTACTTATCAATGTGCGTGTGCATGCATATATTTTTATGAGGCAAACAAGCAAAAAAAAAAGTAAAGAAAAGAGGTTCCTTATATAACAATAACTTCTAATATTTCGAAAAGCCAGTGATTTTTGTTACAATGCGTTTTAACGACTTTCATATAATGTTGTTTAGCATTAAAAGTATAGGCTAATATTGTTGTTAAGAGACTATGTAATGAAAGTATAAAATTAAGTATATAAATTACAAAATTGAAAAATCAAATTCGTTGTTTTCTAATTAAAGGTTTTGTTAATTAGAGAGATTTGTTTTTATTATTTAAGTGTTAAATCGAAGGACAAGTCAGTTGGAAGGTTATCTGTATATACTTCTCGTAAGGGTCCAACAAAAGTATATAGGTCAAACTTTTATGTTAGAATGGGTTCAGAGAACACATACTGACATCGTCATTTAGAATAAATAAAGATATGATACGTGTTCTTTTTCAGACTTGAAAAATACAGAGCTATTGCCAAAACTCCACTTGCGACATCTACCGTGTTAGTCACTACTCCTAAAATTTCAGTTTTGTTTGATAAATCTTGTTACTTCTACCGTTCTACTCGCGAAACAAAGTTCGTCCACATAAGAAGTATCTGTTATTGTTAGAACAATATTACAGTAGTCATGAAACATAAAGGTAGTATCTCTAAATATATTGGTTATTGTTAAAACAATATCACAGTAGTCGAGAAAGATAAAGCTAGTAACCCTTAAAAATATCTGTTATTGTTAAAACAATATCACAGTAGTCGAGAAAGATAAAGCTAGTAACCCTTAAAATATCTATTATTGTTAAAACAATATCACAGTAGTCGAGAAAGATAAAGCTAGTAACCCTTAAAAATATCTATTATTGTTAAAACAATATCACAGTAGTCGAGAAAGAAAGCTAGTAACCCTTAAAAATATCTGTTATTGTTAAAACAATATCACAGTAGTCGAGAAAGATAAAGCTAGTAACCCTTAAAAATATCTATTATTGTTAAAACAATATCACAGTAGTCGAGAAAGATAAAGCTAGTAACCCTTAAAAATATCTGTTATTGTTGGAACGTCTCTCTCGAAATCTACGGCGTGAATCATGAATTGGTTTTCTTGTACATCCATAAATAAGTATTTTTTCCCTGGATGGTACAGGAGTAATTTTATGAACTTAAGTGCTAAAAATACTCGGTTTGATTTTTGTCTCTTATGAATAGAGCGCAGATAGTCAATTGCGTAGATTTGCGTTCAATCAACAAGAATAATAAAAACGAATTGTTAAAACGTGAAACAAAATTATATATCTAAAAACATTAGTTATTATTTTACGTTGTTAAACTATACTTGATGTTATACAATCCAAGGGAAAACGGAATTGAAAATAATTCTCGTAATCATCAACTAGTTGAATAACCAGGGTTTATAGGAGTTAGGTGCGTCTGCAGATGGGGATAGTTTCCTGAATTCGCAGTAGAATGTTAATGGTGTAAAACGGACGCCCCAAGTTCAGTTTACTCTAATCTTTCACAGATTTGTTGATACTACAGAAGAATTAGATTAGGAAAGCTACCAATAGAAAATCTAATAGCAATTTTTTTTAGATGTTAATTGATTACAGCTGGCGGTATGTCCTTGTCAAGATTCTGGTCTCGCCCTAACTTTTGGCCCTTTAATTGAATATTAGAATCCGTGCATTCCACAAGTAGGAATGTAGAAAGTTTAGTGTGATGCTAAGGGTTCCATATTAAAAACTATTTCCCATGACCGCCCACCAAGAGTGGAAATGCAGAGAATCTTGATGTTCTAATTACTGCAGCTTCTGCACGGAAGACTGTTTGCTTTACTAATTTGAATTACATGAAAACTGAACACGTTAACAAGGACAAATAGCTTGCTGCATAGCTCACGCTTTTAGCGTAGTGTCAGTTTCCTTCGTCTAGGGAAGATGGGGTATAGAACTGTGAATAGAGTATTATAGAAAAGTGGACAATGTGTTAATACAGTGACCTTGTGTTGGACAGTGTGTCATCTTAACACAACATCTGTTGGATGATGGATATAGAACTGTGAATAGAGTATTATAGAAAAGTGGACAATGTGTTAATACAGTGACCTTGTGTTGGACAGTGTGCCATCTTAACACAACATCTGTTGGATGGTGGATATAGAACTGTGAACAGGGTATTATGGAAAAGTGGACAATGTGTTAATACAGTGACCTTGTGTTGGACAGTGTGTCATCTTAACACAACATCTGTTGGATGGTGGATATAGAACTGTGAATAGAGTATTATAGAAAAGTGGACAATGTGTTAATACAGTGACCTTGTGTTGGACAGTGTGTCATCTTAACACAACATCTGTTGGATGGTGGGTATAGAACTGTGAATAGAGTATTATAGAAAAGTGGACAATGTGTTAATACAGTGACCTTGTGTTGGACAGTGTTTCATCTTAACACAACATCTGTTGGATGGTGGATATAGAACTGAGAATAGGGTATTATGGAAAAGTAGACAATGTGTTAATACAGCGACCTTGTGTTGGACAGTGTGTCATCTTAACACATCTGTTGGATGGTGGATATAGAACTGAGAATAGGGTATTATGGAAAAGTGGACAATGTGTTAATACAGTGACCTTGTGTTGGACAGTGTGTCATCTTAACACATCTGTTGGATGGTGGATATAGAACTGTGAATAGAGTATTATAGAAAAGTGGACAATGTGTTAATACAGTGACCTTGTGTTGGACAGTGTGTCATCTTAACACAACATCTGTTGGATGGTGGATATAGAACTGTGAATAGAGTATTATGGAAAAGTGGACAATGTGTTAATACAGTGACATTGTGTTGGACAGTGTGTCATCTTAACACAACATCTGTTGGATGGTGGATATAGAACTGTGAATAGGGTATTATGGAAAAGCTTATCTCAGCTATATAATTTATTCGTCGTATTACGATATAGATACCAGCTATTGTGTTACTACAATGATCGATCTATTGAACAAAGTGATATTAAAATATAGCATCTGCGGGAAAATATAATGTTGCTCTCAGTGTCTTATTACAGTAAAGTGCCTGCTACTCAGAGTACTGCAACTCAGTGTACCACAACAATAGTGTCTACTGGACATAGTATTACAATAGTAAAGTGAATACTGGACAGAGAGTTATTGTTATATCACAGGAAAAAGCCTGCCACACAGTGTATTACGACAATAAAACGTCTACTGGACGGTTTATTGCAACAGAAAATGTCTACTGGACAGAGTATTATTGTTTGCTTGAATAGAATGTATGATAATATTAATTGATATGTAAAGAAGAATCAGGTAACGTGCTAAATAAACAATAATCAGATGAGCAGATCCACAAAGTACAAGTGAGATGAGGTGATATATTCAGTACATGTGAGTAATTCCTGTAAATATCTGAAGTGTGTATTAACCTGTTTAGTTACTATAAGTATATGTAGAGTGTATTATTAACCTGTGTAGTTACTATAAGTATATGTAGAGTGTATTTTTAACATGTTTAGTTACTATAAGTATATGTAGAGTGTATTATTAACCTGTGTAGTTACTATAAGTATATGTAGAGTGTATTTTTAACATGTTTAGTTACTATAAGTATATGTAGAGTGTATTATTAACCTGTGTAGTTACTATAAGTATATGTAGAGTATATTATTAACCTGTTTAGTTACTATAAGTATCTGTGGAGTGTATTATTAACCTGTGTAGTTACTATAAGTATATGTAGAGTGTATTAACCTGTGTAGTTACTATAAGTATCAGTGGAGTGTATTATTAACCTATGTAGTTACTATAAGTATCTGTGGAGTGTATTATTTATCTGTGTAGTAAATATAAGTATCTGTGGAGTGTATTATTAACCTGTGTAGTTACTATAAGTATATGTAGAGTGTATTAACCTGTGTAGTTACTATAAGTATCTGTGGAGTGTATTATTAACCTGTTTAGTTACTATAAGTATATGTCGAGTGTATTATTAACCTGTTTAGTTACTATAAGTATCTGTGGAGTGTACTAACCTGTGTAGTTACTATAAGTATCTGTGGAGTGTATTATTAACCTGTTTAGTTACTAAAGTGTTTGTAAAGTGTGTTATTAACCTGTGTATTTACTCTAAGTGTTTGTAAAGTGTGTTATTAACCTGTGTATTTACTGTAAGTATTTGTGGAATTTATTAACCTGTGTAGTTACTATAAGTATCTGTCAAGGGTATTATTAACCTGTGTAGTTACTATAAGTATCTGTGAAGTGTATTATTAACCTGTGTAGTTACTTTAAGTATATGTAGAGTGTATTAACCTGTGTAGTTACTATAAGTATATGTAGAGTGTATTAACCTGTGTAGTTACTATAAGTATCTGTGGAGTGTATTATTAATTTGTGTAGTTACTATAAGTATATGTGGAGTGTATTAACCTGTTTAGTTACTATAAGTATATGTAAAGTGTATTATTAACCTGTGTAGTTACTATAAGTATCTATGGAGTGTATTATTAACCTGTGTAGTTACTATACGTATCTGTGGAGTGTATTATTAACCTGTGTAGTTACTATAAGTATCTGTGGAGTGTATTAACCTGTGTAGTTACTATAAGTATCTGTGGAGTGTATTATTAATTTGTGTAGTTACTATAAGTATCTGTGGAGTGTATTAACCTGTTTAGTTACTATAAGTGTCAGTGGAGTGTATTATTAAACTAATTAGTTACTATAAGTATCTGTGGAGTGTATTATTTATCTGTGTAGTTACTATAAGTATCTGTGGAGTGTATTATTAACCTGTGTAGTTACTATAAGTATATGTAGAGTGTATTAACCTGTGTAGTTACTATAAGTATCTGTGGAGTGTATTATTAACCTGTTTAGTTACTAAAGTGTTTGTAAAGTGTGTTATTAACCTGTGTATTTACTCTAAGTGTTTGTAAAGTGTGTTATTAACCTGTGTATTTACTGTAAGTATTTGTGGAATTTATTAAACTGTGTAGTTACTATAAGTATCTGTGGAGTGTATTATTAACCTGTGTAGTTACTATAAGTATATGTAGAGTGTATTAACCTGTTTAGTTACTATAAGTATCTGTGGAGTGTATTATTAACCTGTTTAGCTACTATAAGTATCTGCGGAGTGTATTATTAACCTGTGTAGTTACTCTAAGTATATGTAGAGTGTATTAACCTGTGTAGTTACTGTAAGTATCTGTGGAGTGTATTATTAATCTGTGTAGTTACTATAAGTATATGTAAAGTGTATTATTTACCTCTGTAGTTACTATAAGTATCTGTGGAGTGTATTATTAACCTGTGTAGTTACCATACGTATCTGTGGAGTGTATTATTAACCTGTGTAGTTACTATAAGTATCTGTGGAGTGTATTATTAACCTGTTTAGTTACTATAAGTATATGTCGAGTGTATTAAGCTGTGTAGTTGCTCTAAGTATATGTAGAGTGTATTAACCTGTGTAGTTACTATAAGTATTTGTAGAGTGTATTATTTACCTATTTAGTTACTATAAGTATATGTAGAGTGTATTATTATCCTGTGTAGTTACTATAAGTATATGTAGAGTGTATTTTTAACACGTTTAGTTACTATAAATATATGTAGAGTGTATTATTAACCTGTGTAGTTACTATAAGTATCTGTCAAGTGTATTATTAACCTGTGTAGTTACTATAAGTATCTGTGGAGTGTATTATTAACCTGTATAGTTACTATAAGTATCTGTGGAGTGTATTAATCTGTGTAGTTACTATAAGTATATGTAGAGTGTATTATTAACCTGTATAGTTACTATAAGTATATGTAGAGTGTATAAATCTGTGTAGTTACTATAAGTATCTGTGGAGTATATTATTAACCTGTTTAGTTACTAAAGTGTTTGTAAAGTGTGTTATTAACCTGAGTATTTACTGTAAGTGTTTGTAAAGTGTGTTATTAACCTGTGTATTTACTGTAAGTGTTTGTTAAGTGTGTTATTAACCTGTGTATTAAGTATAAGTGTTTGTAAAGTGTATTATTAACTTGTTTAGTTACTATAAGTATATGTAGAGTGTATTATTAACCTGTGTAGTTACTATAAGTATCTGTCAAGTGTATTATTAACCTGTGTAGTTACTATAAGTATCTGTGAAGTGTATTATTAACCTGTGTAGTTACTATAAGTATATGTAGAGTGTATTAACCTGTGTAGTTACTATAAGTATCTGTGGAGTGTATTATTAACCTGTGTAGTTACTATAAGTATCTGTGGAGTGTATTATTAACCTGTGTAGTTACTATAAAAGTATCTGTTGAGTATTATTAACCTGTGTAGTTACTATAAGTATATGTAGAGTGTATTAACCTGTGTAGTTACTATAAGTATCTGTGGAGTGTATTATTAACCTGTGTAGTTACTATAAGTATATGTAGGGTGTATTAACCTGTTTAGTTACTATAAGTATCTGTCGAGTGTATTATTAACCTGTTTAGTTACTATAAATATCTGTGGAGTGTATTAACCTGTGTAGTTACTATAAGTATCTGAAGAGTGTATTATTAACCTGTGTAGTTACTACAAGTATTTGTAGAGTGTATTATTAACCTGTGTAGTTACTATAAGTATTTGTAGAGTGTATTATTAACCTGTGTAGTTACTATAAGTATTTGTAGAGTGTATTATTAACCTATTTAGTTACTATAAGTATATGTAGAGTGTATTATTAACCTGTGTAGTTACTATAAGTATATGTAGAGTGTATTATTAACCTGTGTAGTTACTATAAGTATATGTAAAGTATATTATTAACCTGTTTAGTTACTATAAGTAACTGTGGAGTGTATTATTAACCTATATAGTTACTATAACTATATGTAGAGTGTATTATTAACCTGTTTAGTTACTATAAGTATCTGTGGAGTGTATTAACCTGTGTAGTTACTATAAGTATCTGTGGAGTGTATTATTAACCTGTTTAGTTACTATAAGTATATGTCGAGTGTATTATTAACCTGTTTAGTTACTATAAGTATCTGTGGAGTGTACTAACCTGTGTAGTTATTATAAGTATCTGTGGGTGTATTATTAACCTATATAGTTAATATAAGTATATGTAGAGTGTATTAATCTGTGTAGTTACTATAAGTATCTGTGGAGTATATTATTAACCTGTTTAGTTACTAAAGTGTTTGTAAAGTGTGTTATTAACCTACGTATTTACTCTAAGTGTTTGTAAAGTGTGTTATTAACCTGTGTATTTACTGTAAGTATTTGTGGAATTTATTAACCTGTGTAGTTACTATATAAGTATCTGTCAAGGGTAGTTATATAGTATCTGTGTAGTTACTATTAACCTGTGTAGTTCTGTAAGTATATGTAGAGTGTATTAACCTGTGTAGTTACTATAAGTATATGTGGAGTGTATTATTAACCTGTGTAGTTACTATAAGTATATGTACAGTGTATTAACCTGTTTAGTTACTATAAGTATCTGTGGAGTGTATTATTAACCTGTGTAGTTACTATAAGTATATGTGGAGTGTATTATTAACCTGTGTAGTTACTATAAGTATATGTGGAGTGTATTATTAACCTGTGTAGTTACTATAAGTATCTGTGGAGTGTATTAACCTGTTTAGTTACTATAAGTGTCAGTGGAGTGTATTATTAAACTAATTAGTTACTATAAGTATCTGTGGAGTGTATTATTTATCTGTGTAGTTACTATAAGTATCTGTGGAGTGTATTATTAACCTGTGTAGTTACTATAAGTATATGTAGAGTGTATTAACCTGTGTAGTTACTATAAGTATCTGTGGAGTGTATTATTAACCTGTTTAGTTACTAAAGTGTTTGTAAAGTGTGTTATTAACCTGTGTATTTACTCTAAGTGTTTGTAAAGTTTGTTATTAACCTGTGTATTTACTGTAAGTATTTGTGGAATTTATTAAACTGTGTAGTTACTATAAGTATCTGTGGAGTGTATTATTAACCTGTGTAGTTACTATAAGTATATGTAGAGTGTATTAACCTGTTTAGTTACTATAAGTATCTGTGGAGTGTATTATTAACCTGTTTAGTTACTATAAGTATCTGCGGTGTATTATTAACCTGTGTAGTTACTCTAAGTATATGTAGAGTGTATTAACCTGTGTAGTTACTGTAAGTATCTGTGGAGTGTATTATTAATCTGTGTAGTTACTATAAGTATATGTAAAGTGTATTATTTACCTCTGTAGTTACTATAAGTATCTGTGGAGTGTATTATTAACCTGTGTAGTTACTATACGTATCTGTGGAGTGTATTATTAACCTGTGTAGTTACTATAAGTATCTGTGGGTGTATTATTAACCTGTTTAGTTACTATAAGGTATATGTCGAGTGTATTAAGCTGTGTAGTTGCTCTAAGTATATGTAGAGTGTATTAACCTGTGTAGTTACTATAAGTATTTGTAGAGTGTATTATTTAACCTATTTAGTTACTATAAGTATATGTAGAGTGTATTATTAACCTGTGTAGTTACTATAAGTATCTGTCAAGTGTATTATTAACCTGTGTAGTTACTATAAGTATCTGTGGAGTGTATTATTAACCTGTATAGTTACTATAAGTATCTGTGGAGTGTATTAATCTGTGTAGTTACTATAAGTATATGTAGAGTGTATTATTAACCTGTATAGTTACTATAAGTATATGTAGAGTGTATAAATCTGTGTAGTTACTATAAGTATCTGTGGAGTATATTATTAACCTGTTTAGTTACTAAAGTGTTTGTAAAGTGTGTTATTAACCTGAGTATTTACTGTAAGTGTTTGTAAAGTGTGTTATTAACCTGTGTATTTACTGTAAGTGTTTGTTATGTGTGTTATTAACCTGTGTATTAAGTATAAGTGTTTGTAAAGTGTATTATTAACTTGTTTAGTTACTATAAGTATATGTAGAGTGTATTATTAACCTGTGTAGTTACTATAAGTATCTGTCAAGTGTATTATTAACCTGTGTAGTTACTATAAGTATCTGTGAAGTGTATTATTAACCTGTGTAGTTACTTTAAGTATATGTAGAGTGTATTAACCTGTGTAGTTAGTATAAGTATCTGTGGAGTGTATTATTAACCTGTGTAGTTACTATACGTATCTGTGGAGTGTATTATTAACCTGTGTAGTTACTATAAGTATCTGTTGAGTGTATTAACCTGTGTAGTTACTATAAGTATATGTAGAGTGTATTAACCTGTGTAGTTACTATAAGTATCTGTGGAGTGTATTATTAACCTGTGTAGTTACTATAAGTATATGTAGAGTGTATTATTAACCTGTGTAGTTACTATAAGTATATGTAGAGTGTATTATTAACCTGTGTAGTTACTATAAGTATATGTAAAGTATATTATTAACCTGTTTAGTTACTATAAGTATCTGTGGAGTGTATTATTAACCTATTTAGTTACTATAACTATATGTAGAGTGTATTATTAACCTGTTTAGTTACTATAAGTATCTGTGGAGTGTATTAACCTGTGTAGTTACTATAAGTATCTGTGGAGTGTATTATTAACCTGTTTAGTTACTATAAGTATATGTCGAGTGTATTATTAACCTGTTTAGTTACTATAAGTATCTGTGGAGTGTACTAACCTGTGTAGTTATTATAAGTATCTGTGGAGTGTATTATTAACCTATATAGTTAATATAAGTATATGTAGAGTGTATTAATCTGTGTAGTTACTATAAGTATCTGTGGAGTATATTATTAACCTGTTTAGTTACTAAAGTGTTTGTAAAGTGTGTTATTAACCTACGTATTTACTGTAAGTGTTTGTAAAGTGTGTTAATAACTAGTGTATTTACTGTAAGTGTTTGTTAAGTGTATTATTAACCTGTGTATTAAGTATAAGTGTTTGTAAAGTGTATTATTAACTTGTTTAGTTACTATAAGTATATGTAGAGTGTATTATTAACCTGTGTAGTTACTATAAGTATCTGTGAAGTGTATTATTAACCTGTATAGTTACTATAAGTATCTGTGAAATGTATTATTAACCTGTGTAGTTACTTTAAGTATATGTAGACTGTATTAACCTGTTTAGTTTCTATAAGTATATGTAGAGTGTATTAACCTGTGTAGTTACTATAAGTATCTGTGGAGTGTATTATTAATTTGTGTAGTTACTATAAGTATATGTGGAGTGTATTAACCTGTTTAGTTACTATAAGTATATGTAAAGTGTATTATTAACCTATGTAGTTACTATAAGTATCTGTGGAGTGTATTATTAACCTGTGTAGTTACTATACGTATCTGTGGAGTGTATTATTAACCTGTGTAGTTACTATAAGTATCTTTGGAGTGTACTAACCTGTGTAGTTACTATAAGTATCTGTGGAGTGTATTAACCTGTGTAGTTACTATAAGTATCTGTGGAGTGTATTATTAATTTGTGTAGTTACTATAAGTATCTGTGGAGTGTATTAACCTGTTTAGTTACTATAAGTATCAGTGGAGTGTATTATTAACCTATGTAGTTACTATAAGTATCTGTGGAGTGTATTATTTATCTCTGTAGTTACTATAAGTATCTGTGGAGTGTATTATTAACCTGTGTAGTTACTATAAGTATATGTAGAGTGTATTAACCTGTGTAGTTACTATAAATATCTGTGGAGTGTATTATTAACCTGTTTAGTTACTATAAGTATATGTCGAGTGTATTATTAACCTGTTTAGTTACTATAAGTATCTGTGGAGTGTACTAACCTGTGTAGTTACTATAAGTATCTGTGGAGTGTATTATTAACGTGTTTAGTTACTAAAGTGTTTGTAAAGTGTGTTATTAACCTGTGTATTTACTCTAAGTGTTTGTAAAGTGTGTTATTAACCTGTGTATTTACTGTAAGTATTTGTGGAATTTATTAACCTGTGTAGTTACTATAAGTATCTGTCAAGGGTATTATTAACCTGTGTAGTTAATATAAGTATCTGTGAAGTGTATTATTAACCTGTGTAGTTACTTTAAGTATATGTAGAGTGTATTAACCTGTGTAGTTACTATAAGTATATGTAGAGTGTATTAACCTGTGTAGTTACTATAAGTATCTGTGGAGTGTATTATTAATTTGTGTAGTTACTATAAGTATATGTGGAGTGTATTAACCTGTTTAGTTACTATAAGTATATGTAAAGTGTATTATTAACCTGTGTAGTTACTATAAGTATCTGTGGAGTGTATTATTAACCTGTGTAGTTACTATACGTATCTGTGGAGTGTATTATTAACCTGTGTAGTTACTATAAGTATTTGTGGAGTGTATTAACCTGTGTAGTTACTATAAGTATCTGTGGAGTGTATTAACCTGTGTAGGTACTATAAGTATCTGTGGAGTGTATTATTAATTTGTGTAGTTACTATAAGTATCTGTGGAGTGTATTAACCTGTTTAGTTACTATAAGTGTCAGTGGAGTGTATTATTAAACTAATTAGTTACTATAAGTATCTGTGGAGTGTATTATTTATCTGTGTAGTTACTATAAGTATCTGTGGAGTGTATTATTAACCTGTGTAGTTACTATAAGTATATGTAGAGTGTATTAACCTGTGTAGTTACTATAAGTATCTGTGGAATGTATTATTAACCTGTTTAGTTACTATAAGTATGTCGAATGTATTATTAACCTGTTTAGTTACTATAAAGTTACTATAAGTATCTGTGGAGTGTATTATTAACCTGTTTAGTATTTGTAGAGTGTATTAAAGTGTTTGTAAGTATCTGTGTGTATTATTAACCTGTTTGTAAAGTGTTTGTATTTACTACTAAGTGTTTGTAAAGTGTGTTATTAACCTGTGTATTTACTGTAAGTATTTGTGGAATTTATTAAACTGTGTAGTTACTATAAGTATCTGTGGAGTGTATTATTAACCTGTGTAGTTACTATAAGTATATGTAGAGTGTATTAACCTGTTTAGTTACTATAAGTATCTGTGGAGTGTATTATTAACCTGTTTAGTTACTATAAGTATCTGCGGAGTGTATTATTAACCTGTGTAGTTACTCTAAGTATATGTAGAGTGTATTAACCTGTGTAGTTACTGTAAGTATCTGTGGAGTGTATTATTAATCTGTGTAGTTACTATAAGTATATGTAAAGTGTATTATTTACCTCTGTAGTTACTATAAGTATCTGTGGAGTGTATTATTAACCTGTGTAGTTACTATACGTATCTGTGGAGTGTATTATTAACCTGTGTAGTTACTATAAGTATCTGTGGAGTGTATTATTAACCTGTGTAGTTACTATAAGTATATGTAGAGTGTATTAACCTGTGTAGTTACTATAAGTATCTGTGGAGTGTATTATTAACCTGTTTAGTTACTATAAGTATATGTCGAGTGTATTATTAATCTGTTTAGTTACTATAAGTATCTGTGGAGTGTACTAACCTGTGTAGTTACTATAAGTATCTGTGGAGTGTATTATTAACCTGTATAGTTACTACAAGTATTTGTAGAGTGTATTATTAACCTATTTAGTTACTATAAGTATCTGGGGAGTGTATTATTAACCTGTGTAGTTACTATAAGTATATGTGGAGTGTATTAACCTGTTTAGTTACTATAAGTATCTGTGGAGTGTATTATTAACCTGTTTAGTTACTATAAGTATCTGCGGAGTGTATTAATAATCTGTGTAGTTACTCTAAGTATATGTAGAGTGTATTAACCTGTGTAGTTACTGTAAGTATCTGTGGAGTGTATTATTAATCTGTGTAGTTACTATAAGTATATGTAAAGTGTATTATTAACCTGTGTAGTTACTATAAGTATCTGTGGAGTGTATGATTAACCTGTGTAGTTACTATACGTATCTGTGGAGTGTATTTTTAACCTGTGTAGTTACTATAAGTATCTGTGGAGTGTATTAACCTGTATAGTTGCTCTAAGTATATGTAGAGTGTATTAACCTGTGTAGTTACTATAAGTATTTGTAGAGTGTATTATTAACCTATTTAGTTACTATAACTATATGTAGAGTGTATTATTAACCTGTGTAGTTACTATAAGTATGTGTGGAGTGTATTATTAATTTGTGTAGTTACTATAAGTATATGTGGAGTGTATTAACCTGTTTAGTTACTATAAGTTTCTATGGAGTGTATTATTAACCTGTGTAGTTACTATACGTATCTGTGGAGTGTATTATTAACCTGTGTAGTTACTATAAGTATCTGTGGAGTGTATTAACCTGTGTAGTTACTATAAGTATCTGTGGAGTGTATTATTAATTTGTGTAGTTACTATAAGTATCTGTGGAGTTTATTAACCTGTTTAGTTACTATAAGTATCAGTGGAGTGTATTATTAACCTGTGGTAGTTACTATAAGTATCTGTGGGTGTGTAACCTGTTATTTATCCGTGTAGTATTAACTATAGTATCTGTGGAGTGTATTATTAACCTGTTTAGTTACTATAAGTATCAATCGAGTGTATTATTAACCTGTAGTTACTATAAGTATCTGTGGAGTGTACTAACCTGTGTAGTTACTATAAGTATCTGTGCAGTGTGTTATTAACCTGTGTATTTACTCTAAGTGTTTGGTAAATGTGTTTATTAACCTGTGTATTTAATTGTAAGTATTTGTGGAATTTATTAACTGTAGTACCTGTGTAGTTACTATATGAGGCGTATGTAATCGGGTGTATTATTAACCTGTGTAGTTACTATAAGTATCTGTGGAGTGTATTATTAACCTGTGTAGTTACTATTAAGTATAATGTGGGAGTGTATTAACCTGTGTAGTTACTATAAGTATATGTAGAGTGTATTAACCTGTGTAGTTACTATAAGTATCTGTGGAGTGTATTATTAATTGTGTAGTTACTATAAGTATATGTGGTAAGAGTGTATTAACCTGTGTAGTTACTATAAGTATTTGCGAGTTAAGATTATCTATTATTAACCTGTGTAGTTACTACAAGTATTTGTAGAGTGTATTATTAACCTGTGTAGTTTACTATAAGTATTTGTAGAGTGTATTATTAACCTATTTAGTTACTATAAGTATATGTAGAGTGTATTATTAACCTGTGTAGTTACTATAAGTATATGTAGAGGTATTATTAACCTGTGTAGTTATCTATAAAAAAGTATTATGTAAAGTATATTATTAACCTGTGTAGTTACTATAAGTATCTGTGGGAGTGGTATTATTAACCTATTTAGTTACTATAACTATATGTCAGAGTGTATTATTAACCTGTTTGGTTACTATAAGTATCTGTGGAGTGTATTACTAACCTGTGTGGTTACTACTGTATATATCTGTGGGTGTATTATTAACCTGTGTAGTTAGTATAAGGTAGGGTATATTATATGTCGAGTATTATTATGTAACCTGTTTGAATTACTACTTTCTAAGTATCTGTGGAGTGTATTAACCTGTGTGAGTTACTACTTAAGTATCTGTGGAGTGTATTATTAACCTGTATGGTTAATATAAGTATATGTAGAGTGTATTAACCTGTGTAGTTACTTATAAGTATCTAAGTAGCATATTATTAACCTGTTTAGTTACTATAAGTGTATTATAAAGCAAAAGTATTAACTCCGTGTATATTACTAGTAAGTGTTTGTAAAGCGTAAGTTAATAACTAGTGTATATTACTGTAAGTGTATTGTTAAGTGTATTATCGTATCCCTGTATTAAGCATAAGTGTTTGTAAAGTGTATTATTAACTGTGTTTAGTTACTATAAGTATATGTAGAGTGTATATTAACCCGTGTAGTCACCAAGCATCCGTGAAGTGCATTATTAACCCAAAAGTCAAGGCATAACATCCAGTAAATGCACATTAACCCATAAGTAGCTACTATGTAGAGTGCATTAACCCGTGTAGTTTCTATAAGTATATGTAGAGTGTATTAACCCGTGTGTAGTTACTTTATAAGCATCTGTGGAGTGTATTATTAATTTGTGTAGTTACTATAAGCATATGAGTATTAACCTGTTTAGTTACTCTATAAGTATATGTAAAGTGTATTATTAACCCATGTTACTATGGGGCATCTGTGGAGGTATTATTACCCCTGTGTAGTTACTATACGTATCTGTGGAGTGTATTATTAACCCGTGTAGTTACTATAAGTATCTTTGGAGTGTATTATTACCCTGTGTAGTTACTATAGTATATGTCAGGAGTGTATTATTAACCCGTGTGTATTACTTATATAAGTATCTGTGGAGTGTATTATTAACTGTGTGTAGTTACTTATAAGTATCTGTGAGTGTATTAACCTGTGTAGTTACTATATAAGTGACCTTCTGTGGAGTGTATTACAATCTGTAGTTACTATAAGTATCCGTGGAGTGTATTATTAATCCGTGTAAAGTCACTATAAGCATCTGTGGAGTGTACATTAACCTGCAGTTACTATAAGCATATGTAGAGTGTAAACCTGTGTAGTTACTATAAGTATCTGTGGAGTATTATTAACCTGTTTAGTTACTTATAAGTATATGTCGAGTGTATTATTAACCTGTTTAGTTACTATAAGTATCTGTGGAGTGTACTATTACCTGTGTAGTTATTTATAAGTATCTGTGGAGTGTATTATTAACCTGTGTTTAGTTACTATAAAGTTGTATTCCGTGAAAGTGTTATTAACCTTGTGTATTTAC
>NW_027467777.1:12045579-12216813 GCF_004210375.1 Tachypleus tridentatus | reverse complement strand
AAACTACACAGGTTAATACACTCTACATATACACTTATAGTAACTAAACAGGTTAATAATACACCCACAGATACTTATAGTAACTAAACAGGTTAATAATACACTCCACAGATACTTATAGTAACTGTTAATACACTCTACATATACTTATAGTATCCAAACAGGTTAATAATACACTCCACAGATACTTATAGTAACTACACAGTTTAATAATTCCACAAATACCTTAAACTACACAGGTTAATAACACACTTTACAAACACTTATAGTAAATACAGGTTAATAACACACCTTTACAAACACCTTATAGTAACTACACAGGTCAAGGTACCACCCACAGATACTTATAGTAACTACACAGGTTAATAATACACTCTACAGCTACTACTTGTAAACTACACAGGTTAATAATACACCTCAACAGATACTTATAGTAACTACACAGGTTAATAATACACCCACAGATACTTATAGTAACTAAAACAGGTTAATACACCTTACATATACTTATAGTAACTACACAGGTTAATAATACATTCCACAGATACTTATAGTAACTACACAGGTTAATACACTCTGCATACAATATTTATAGTAACTACACAGGTTAATACACTCCACAGATACATACTTATAGTAACTCCACACAGATAAATAATACACCACAGATACTTATATAGTAACTAATTAGTTTAATAATACACCCACAGATACTTATAGTAACTAAACAGGTTAATACACTCCACAGATACTTATAGTAACTACACAAATTAATAATACACCTACAGATACTTATAGTACCTACACAGGCTATAATACACCCCACAGATACTATAGTAAAAATCCACACAGGTAATACACTCCACAGATACTTATAGTAACTACACAGGTTAATAATACACCCACAGGACAATATATAGTAACTACACAGGTTAATAATACACTCCACAGATACTTATACCAACTACACAGTATAATAAATACACTCCTTTACATATACCTATAGTAACCAAACAGGTTAATAATACACTCCACATATACCTCTATAGTAACTACAATAAATTAATAATACACCCACAGACAATACTATAGTAACTACACAGGTTAATACACTCTACACATACTTATAGTAACTACACAGGTTAATAATACACTCTACATACTTAAAGTAACACAGGTTAATAATACACTCCACAGATACTTATATTAACTACACAGGTTAATAATACCCTTGACAGATACTTATAGTAACTACACAGGTTAATAAATTCCACAAACACTTCACAGTAAATACAGGTTAATAAACACACCCTATAAAACACACAGGTAAATAACAGGTGCTAATAACACACTTTACAAACACTTTAGTAACTAAACACGTTAATAATACACTCCACAGATACTTCTATAGTAACTACACAGGTTAGTACACCCACAGATACTCCTATAGTAACTAAACAGGTTAATACACTCGACATATACTCTTATAGTAACCAAACAGGTTAATAATACACCCACAGATATTTATAGTAACTACACAGGTTAATACACCTACATATACTATAGTAACTACACAGGTTAATAATACACTCCACAGATACTTATAGTAAACCACAGAGATAATACACTCCACAGATACTTATAGTAACTACATAGGTTAATAATACACTCTACCTCGATACTTATAGTAAAGGTTAATACACTCACAGATACTTATAGTAACTACACAAATTAATAATACACCCACAGATACTATATAGTAACTACACAGGTTAATACACCCACAGATACATATAGTAACCACAGGTTAGTACACTCCAAAGATACTTATAGTAACTACACAGGTTAATAATACACCCACAGATACGTATAGTAACCACACAGGTTAATAATACACTCCACAGATACTTTAGTAACATAGGTTAATAATACACCTACATATACTTATAGTAACCAAACAGGTTAATACACTCCACATATACTTATAGTAACCACAATAAATTAATAATACACCCACAGATACTTATAGTAACTACACAGGTTAATACACTCTACATATACCTTATGGTGTCCAAACAGGTTAATACAGTCACATATACCTTAAAGTAACTACACAGGTTAATAATACATTTACAGATACTTATAGTAACTATACCTGGTTAATAATACACCCCCACAGATACTTATAGTAACAGGCTACTAGGCACACACACTCCCTACATATACTTATAGTAACCAAACAAGTTAATAATACACTTACACACACTTATACTTAACACAGGTTAATAATACACTTAACAAACACTTACAGTAATACACTAGTTATTAACACACTTTACAAACACTTACAGTAAATACGTAGGTTAATAACACACTTTACAAACACTTTAGTAACTAAACAGGTTAATAATATACCTTACAGATACTTATAGTAACTACACAGATTAATACACTCTTACATATAAATTTATATTAACCATAGGTTAATAATACACCCACAGATACTATATAATAACTACACAGGTTAGTACACCCACAGACAATACTTATAGTAACTAAACAGGTTAATAATACACCTCGACATATAAACTTATAGTAACTAAACAGGTTAATAATACACCCACAGATACTTATAGTAACTACACAGGTTAATACACTCCACAGATACTTATAGTAACTAAACAGGTTAATAATACACCCTACATATAGTTATAGTAACCAAATAGGTTAATAATACACCCACAGATACTTATAGTAACTAAACAGGTTAATAATATACTTTTACATATACTTATAGTAACTACAGGTTAATAATACACTCTACATATACTTATAGTAACTACACAGGTTAATAATACACTCTACATATATACTTATAGTAACTACACAGGTTAATAGTACACTCCACAGATACTTATAGTAACTACACAGGTTAATACACTCTACCTCTATAGTAACTACACAGGTTAATACACTCAACAGATACTTATAGTAACTACACAGGTTAATAATACACTCCACAGATACGTATAGTAACCACAATAAAGTTAATAATACACCCACAGATACTTATACTAACTACACAGGTTAATACACCTGCCATACTTAAAGTAACTACACAGGTTATAATACACTTCACAGATACTTATAGTAACTACACAGGTTAATAATACACCTGGACAGATACTTATAGTAACTACACGGTTAATAATACACTCTACATATACTTATAGTAACTAAACAAGTTAATAAATACACTTTACAAACACTTATACTCCTTAATACACAGGTTAATAACACACATAACAAACACTTACAGTAAATACACAGGTTAATAATACACCTTCAGATACTTATAGTAACTACACAGGTTAATACATAATCCACATATACTTTATAGTAACTAAACAGGTTAATAATACACTCGACAGATACTATAGTAACTAAACAGGTTAATACACCCTACATATACTTATAGTAACTACACAGGTTAATAATACACCCTAAACAGGCAATAATATACTTTACATATACCATAGTAACTAAGCACAGGTTAATAATACACTCTACATATAGGCTTATAGTAACTACACAGGTTAATAATACACCTCTACATATACTTATAGTACCCCAAATAGGCTAATAATACACCTCTACAGATACTTATAGTAACTACACAGGTTAATAATACACTCCACAGAATACTCTTATAGTAACTAACAGGTTAATAATACACTCTACATAATACTTATAGTAAACAGGTGTTAATAATACACTCTTACAGATACTTATAGTAACTACACAGGCTAATACACCTACAGATATTTATATAGTAACCAAACAGGTTAATAATACACCCACAGATACTTACTTATAGTAACTAAACAGGTTAATACACCACTACTGCTAAGCAATTTACTATAGTAACTACACAGGTTAATAATACACCCACAGATACTTAATAGTAACTACAATATGTTAACAATACACTCTACATACACTTATAGTAACTATTCACACAGGTTAATCACACTCTCAACAGATACTTATAGTAACTTACACACAGGTTGAATAATACATACTGGAATACAGATACTTATAGTAATACACAGGTTACTATAGTCAATAATATTAACACTGGCACAGATACTTATAGTAACTACACAGGTTAATACACTCTTACATATACTAATAGTAACTACACAGGTTAATAATACACTTCACAGATACTTATAGTAACCACAATAGGTTAATAATACACTTGACAGATACTTAAGTAGTAACTACACAGGTTAATAATACACTCTACATATACTTATAGTAACCCAAATACAAGTTAATAATACACTTTACAAAACACTTATACCTTAATACACAGGTTAATAACACACTTAACAAAACACTTACAGTATAAATACACAGGTTAATAAACACACTTTACAAACACTTACAGTAAAATACACAGGTTAATAACACACTTTTACAAACACTTTAGTAACTAAACAGGTTAATAATATACTCCACAGATACTTATAGTAACTACACAGATTTATACACTCTACATATACTTATAGTAACTATACAGGTTAATAATACACTCTACATATACTTATAGTAACTACACAGGTTAATTAATACACTCGACAGATACTATATAGTAAGAGTAACTTGCGGTTAATAGCCACTCACATACTACTTATAGTAAACTCAACAAGTTAATAATACACTTCCTGAAACTACTTATGCATAATACGGTTAATAACTACGGCAACAGCTGGTATACTCGGATAACGACACCTCTACAATACACTTGCGGTAGTAACAGGGTTAATAACACACTTTACTTATAGTAACTACACAGTAATAAACACTCTACATATACTTATAGTAACTAATACAGGTTAATAATACACTCTACATATACTTATAGTAACTAGGTTAAATACATCACAGGTGCTTATAGTAACTATACAGGTAATAATAATACACTCCACAGATACTTATAGTAACTACACAGGTTAATAATACACTTGACAGATACTTATAGTAACTACACAGGTTAATAATACACTCTACATATATTTATAGTAACTAAACGTGTTAAAAATACACTCTACATATACTTATAGTAACTACACAGGATAATAATACACTCTACTATATACTTATAGTAACTAAATGAGGTAAATAATACACTCTACAAATACTTATAGTAACTACACAGGTTAATACACCTACATATACTTAGAGCAAATACACAGGCCAATACACCTCGACATATACTTATAGTAACCTAAACAGGTTAATAATACACTCCACAGATACTTATAGTAACTACACAGGTTAATAATACACTCCACAGATACGTATGGTAACTACACAGGTTAATAATACACTCCACAGATACTTATAGTAACTACAGTGGTAAATAATACACTTTACATATACTTATAGTAACTACACAGATTAATAATACACTCCACAGATACTTACAGTAACTACACAGGTTAATACATACTCTACAAAGGTAATTCTTAGAGTAACTACACAGGTTAATAATACACCCGCAGATACTTATAGTAGCTAAACAGGTTAATAATACACTCCACAGATACTTATAGTAACTAAACAGGTTAATACACTCTACATATACTTATAGTAACTACACAGGTTAATAATACACCCACAGATACTTATAGTAACTACACAGTTTAATAAATTCCACAAATACTTACATTAAATACACAGGTTAATAAACACACTTTACAAACACTTAGAGTAAATACACAGGTTAATAACACACCTTACAAACACTTTAGTAACTAAACAGGTTAATAATGCACTCCACAGATACTTATAGTAACTACACAGGTTAATACACTCTACATATACTTATATAGTAACTACACAGGTTAATAATACACCCACAGATACTTATAGTAACTACACAGATAAATAATACACCTTACAGATACTTATAGTAACTAATTAGTTTAATAATACACCCACTGACACTTATAGTAAGTAAACAGGTTAATACACTCCACAGATACTTATAGTAACTACACAAAAATTAATAATACACTCCACAGATACTTATAGTAACTACACAGGTTAATACACCCACAGATACTTATAGTAACTACACAGGTTAATAATACACTCCACAGATACGTATAGTAACTACACAGGTTAATAATACACTCCATAGATACTTATAGTAACTACACAGGTTAATAATACACTTTACATACATACTTATAGTAACTAAACAGGTTAATACACCCACATATACTTATAGTAACTACACAAATTAATAATACAATCTAACAGATACTTATATAGTAACTACACAGGTTAATACACACTCCACATTATACTTCCCCATAGTAACTACACAGGTTAATACACTCTACATATACTTAAAGTAACTACACAGGTTAATAATACACTTCACAGATACTTATAGTAACTACACAGGTTAATAATACCCCTTGACAGATACTTATAGTAACCACACAGGTTAATAAATTCCACAAATACTTACAGTAAATACACAGGTTAATAACACACACACCTACAAACACTTAGAGTAAATACACAGGTTAATAAACACACTTTACAAACACTTTAGTAACTAAACAGGTTAATAATACACTCCACAGATACTTATAGTAACCACACAGGTTAGTACACCCACAGATACTTATAGTAACTAAACAGGTTAATAATACACTCGACATATACTTATAGTAACTAAACAGGTTAATAATACACTCCACAGATACTTATAGTAACTACACAGGTTAATACACTCTACATATACTTATAGTAACTACACAGGTTAATAATACACTCCACAGATACTTATATTTACTACACAGATAAATAATACACTCCACAGATACTTATAGTAACTACATAGGTTAATAATACACTCCACTGATACTTATAGTAACTACACAGGTTAATACACTCTACATATACTTATATAGTAACTACACAGGTTAATAATACACCCACAGATACTTATAGTAACTAAACAGGTTAATAATATACTCTACATATACTTATAGTAACTACACAGGTTAATAATACACTCTACATATACTTATAGTAACTAAACATGTTAAAAAATACACTCTACATATACTTATAGTAACTACACAGGTTAATAATACACTCTACATATACTTATAGTAACTAAACATGTTAAAAATACACTCTACATATACTTATAGTAACTACACAGGTTAATAATACACTCTACATATACTTATAGTAACTAAACAGGTTAATACACACTTCAGATATTTACAGGAATTACTCACATGTACCTGAATATATCACCTCATCTCACTTGTACTTTGTGGATCTGCTCATCTGATTATTGTTTATTTAGCACGTTACCTGATTCTTCTTTACATATCAATTAATATTATCATACATTCTATTCAAGCAAACAATAATACTCTGTCCAGTAGACATTTTTCTGTTGCAATAAACCGTCCAGTAGACGTTTTATTGTCGTAATACACTGTGTGGCAGGGCTTTTCCTGTGATATAACAATAACTCTCTGTCCAGTATTCACTTTACTATTGTAATACTATGTCCAGTAGACACTATTGTTGTGGTACACTGAGTTGCAGTACTCTGAGTAGCAGGCACTTTACTGTAATAAGACACTGAGAGCAACATTATATTTTCCCGCAGATGCTATATTTTAATATCACTTTGTTCAATAGATCGATCATTGTAGTAACACAATAGCTGGTATCTATATCGTAATACGACGAATAAATTATATAGCTGAGATAAGCTTTTCCATAATACCCTATTCACAGTTCTATATCCACCATCCAACAGATGTTGTGTTAAGATGACACACTGTCCAACACAATGTCACTGTATTAACACATTGTCCACTTTTCCATAATACTCTATTCACAGTTCTATATCCACCATCCAACAGATGTTGTGTTAAGATGACACACTGTCCAACACAAGGTCACTGTATTAACACATTGTCCACTTTTCTATAATACTCTATTCACAGTTCTATATCCACCATCCAACAGATGTGTTAAGATGACACACTGTCCAACACAAGGTCACTGTATTAACACATTGTCCACTTTTCCATAATACCCTATTCTCAGTTCTATATCCACCATCCAACAGATGTGTTAAGATGACACACTGTCCAACACAAGGTCGCTGTATTAACACATTGTCTACTTTTCCATAATACCCTATTCTCAGTTCTATATCCACCATCCAACAGATGTTGTGTTAAGATGAAACACTGTCCAACACAAGGTCACTGTATTAACACATTGTCCACTTTTCTATAATACTCTATTCACAGTTCTATACCCACCATCCAACAGATGTTGTGTTAAGATGACACACTGTCCAACACAAGGTCACTGTATTAACACATTGTCCACTTTTCTATAATACTCTATTCACAGTTCTATATCCACCATCCAACAGATGTTGTGTTAAGATGACACACTGTCCAACACAAGGTCACTGTATTAACACATTGTCCACTTTTCCATAATACCCTGTTCACAGTTCTATATCCACCATCCAACAGATGTTGTGTTAAGATGGCACACTGTCCAACACAAGGTCACTGTATTAACACATTGTCCACTTTTCTATAATACTCTATTCACAGTTCTATATCCATCATCCAACAGATGTTGTGTTAAGATGACACACTGTCCAACACAAGGTCACTGTATTAACACATTGTCCACTTTTCTATAATACTCTATTCACAGTTCTATACCCCATCTTCCCTAGACGAAGGAAACTGACACTACGCTAAAAGCGTGAGCTATGCAGCAAGCTATTTGTCCTTGTTAACGTGTTCAGTTTTCATGTAATTCAAATTAGTAAAGCAAACAGTCTTCCGTGCAGAAGCTGCAGTAATTAGAACATCAAGATTCTCTGCATTTCCACTCTTGGTGGGCGGTCATGGGAAATAGTTTTTAATATGGAACCCTTAGCATCACACTAAACTTTCTACATTCCTACTTGTGGAATGCACGGATTCTAATATTCAATTAAAGGGCCAAAAGTTAGGGCGAGACCAGAATCTTGACAAGGACATACCGCCAGCTGTAATCAATTAACATCTAAAAAAAATTGCTATTAGATTTTCTATTGGTAGCTTTCCTAATCTAATTCTTCTGTAGTATCAACAAATCTGTGAAAGATTAGAGTAAACTGAACTTGGGGCGTCCGTTTTACACCATTAACATTCTACTGCGAATTCAGGGAAACTATCCCCATCTGCAGACGCACCTAACTCCTATAAACCCTGGTTATTCAACTAGTTGATGATTACGAGAATTATTTTCAATTCCGTTTTCCTTGGATTGTATAACATCAAGTATAGTTTAACAACGTAAAATAATAACTAATGTTTTAGATATATAATTTTGTTTCACGTTTTAACAATTCGTTTTTATTATTCTTGTTGATTGAACGCAAATCTACGCAATTGACTATCTGCGCTCTATTCATAAGAGACAAAAATCAAACCGAGTATTTTTAGCACTTAAGTTCATAAAATTACTCCTGTACCATCCAGGGAAAAAATACTTATTTATGGATGTACAAGAAAACCAATTCATGATTCACGCCGTAGATTTCGAGAGAGACGTTCCAACAATAACAGATATTTTTAAGGGTTACTAGCTTTATCTTTCTCGACTACTGTGATATTGTTTTAACAATAATAGATATTTTAAGGGTTACTAGCTTTATCTTTCTCGACTACTGTGATATTGTTTTAACAATAATAGATATTTTAAGGGTTACTAGATTACTGTGATATTGTTTTAACAATAACAGATATTTTAAGGGTTACTAGCTTTATCTTTCTCGACTACTGTGATATTGTTTTAACAATAATAGATATTTTTTAAGGGTTACTAGCTTTATCTTTCTCGACTACTGTGATATTGTTTTAACAATAATAGATATTTTAAGGGTTACTAGCTTTATCTTTCTCGACTACTGTGATATTGTTTTAACAATAATAGATATTTTAAGGGTTACTAGCTTTATCTTTCTCGACTACTGTGATATTGTTTTAACAATAACAGATATTTTTAAGGGTTACTAGCTTTATCTTTCTCGACTACTGTGATATTGTTTTAACAATAATAGATATTTTTAAGGGTTACTAGCTTTATCTTTCTCGACTACTGTGATATTGTTTTAACAATAATAGATATTTTTAAGGGTTACTAGCTTTATCTTTCTCGACTACTGTGATATTGTTTTAACAATAACAGATATTTTTAAGGGTTACTAGCTTTATCTTTCTCGACTACTGTGATATTGTTTTAACAATAACCAATATATTTAGAGATACTACCTTTATGTTTCATGACTACTGTAATATTGTTCTAACAATAACAGATACTTCTTATGTGGACGAACTTTGTTTCGCGAGTAGAACGGTAGAAGTAACAAGATTTATCAAACAAAACTGAAATTTTAGGAGTAGTGACTAACACGGTAGATGTCGCAAGTGGAGTTTTGGCAATAGCTCTGTATTTTTCAAGTCTGAAAAAAGAACACGTATCATATCTTTATTTATTCTAAATGACGATGTCAGTATGTGTTCTCTGAACCCATTCTAACATAAAAGTTTGACCTATATACTTTGTTGGACCCTTACGAGAAGTATATACAGATAACCTTCCAACTGACTTGTCCTTCGATTTAACACTTAAATAATAAAAACAAATCTCTCTAATTAACAAAACCTTTAATTAGAAAACAACGAATTTGATTTTTCAATTTTGTAATTTATATACTTAATTTTATACTTTCATTACATAGTCTCTTAACAACAATATTAGCCTATACTTTTAATGCTAAACAACATTATATGAAAGTCGTTAAAACGCATTGTAACAAAAATCACTGGCTTTTCGAAATATTAGAAGTTATTGTTATATAAGGAACCTCTTTTCTTTACTTTTTTTTTTGCTTGTTTGCCTCATAAAAATATATGCATGCACACGCACATTGATAAGTAATAACACCCAGATGCACTAAGATCCACTTAGTATTTGTGCAAAACCCCAAGTTTCTAGGTTCATTCCTCTTGAAGTTATGCTTGTCAAACTGACTCAGAGGCATGCTCTGTTATTATTATAGATACAACTCAGAAATTATACTAATTTAAACAAAGTTCATCGTGTAAATGTTGTAGAGAAACATGCATACATATTTTGAAAGGTTGAAGGTATATATCAACCAAATATATTTTTAGAGTGATTACCATCACAGCTAGTGAAAATGAGTTTTCTCGGGGTAATTCCGAACCCACCTACAGCAAAATTATTTAAGCATTAAACCCACAGATAACAGCCGTGGCACTTGAGTTTATTGATCCCTGCTAGGCCCTCATAAGGCCCGTTTGGTTTGGAATGTTTTATTAATTGTCGACTTATCCAGCATCTAGGCCTTTGCCTTCATACCTATCGGCCTCAAATATATTTTAAACAACTATGTAACAGTGATTCTTTAGTTAGGTTACTGAGGGATTGTCCACTGTGATTCTTTAGTAAAATAACTGGATGACTGTTCACTGTGATTCTTTAATAAAATAACTGGATGACTGTCCACTGTGATTCTTTAATAAAATAACTGGATGACTGTTCACTGTGATTCTTTAATAAAATAACTGGATGACTGTTCACTGTGATTATTTAATAAAATAACTGGATGACTGTTCATTGTGATTCTTTAATAAAATAACTGGATGACTGTTCACTGTGATTCTTTAATAAAATAACTGGATGACTGTTCACTGTGATTCTTTAATAAAAGAACTGGATGACTGTTCACTGTGATTCTTTAATAAAAGAACTGGATGACTGTTCACTGTGATTCTTTAGTAAAATAACTGGATGACTGTTCACTGTGATTCTTTAGTAAAATAACTGGATGACTGTTCACTGTGATTCTTTAATAAAATAACTGGATGACTGTTCACTGTGATTCTTTAGTAAAATAACTGAATGACTGTTCACTGTGATTCTTTAGTAAAATAATTGGATGACTGTTCACTGTGATTCTTTAATAAAATAACTGGATGGCTGTTCGCTGTGATTCTTTAATAAAATAGCTGGATGACTGTTCACTGTGATACTTCAGTGAAACAAGTGATTCTTTTTTGAAATAATTGAAGGTTTGTTTACTCTGATTTAAACAGACTACCTTTGTAATTCAGAAAATTTAATGTATAATGGCCTTCCAGTTGCACAGCGGTATTTCTTCGGACTTATAACGCTGGAAACCAAGTTTTCACACCAGTGGTGGGCAGAGTACAGATAGACCACTGAGTAGCGTTGTGCTTAATTTAAAAAATAAAATAACGCCGAATAAAATCAAATGAAACTAATTTAATAGATGGAAAGTTCAGTATTATAAAGAGAATCTTAATTATAATAATTGAAATGTGTTGGTTTTGGAATTAGGTTTGTTATTGTCAATACTTTTGGTCATAATTCCAATAAATTCTAATATCACCAGCTATCTTAAATTTTGTTTCTAAGTTGGTTTTATTTGAAACTACATAATTAAAATTTTCAACTGATGGATACAGGTTGATAGAGGAACAAAATTTTTGTTGTGTTGACTTCTTCTTTTTGTTACTTTTATTTCACACAAAGATACCCGAAAGTTATTTGCACTGTTTACACTAATCATTTTAGTAATAATCGAATACGGTGAAGCAACTTTTTAATACTATCCACTGTCAATATTTGGGCGAGTTCAGTGCCCTAATCATAAAACTATGTCACGTCTTTTCATGTTTGATGTCTGTTTGTTGTTATGCCATTAAAAGAAATGATGGTTTGAAAACTTTATGTGTATCTAAAATAACCTTGTTAAAAGCGTGGTGTTGATTAAACAGATATAATTATAGAAATACATTAGTAATTATGAAATGGTTATTTAAATATATAAATTACAATTAAACATAAATATTAATCAAAATTATCTTTACTGACCACCATAGTATATAACAATCAACGAACCTAGAACTTGACAAAAGTCTTACCAAATAGCTGGCGCTGTAAAGGTTTTCCATAGCAAAAATGTCATGTCCAAATTACATCATCCTCTTTGCAGGTTTTCCATAACTCATATAACGCATGCAAGGACGATGAATTTTCCAATATACGTTTCAACCCCCCTCGCTTTGAATTCCTGTGCACAGTGAGGGTACCTCCCAGAAAAGGTTCTGCACTTTCAGTTTAACTCCTCTAGGATCTAAACATCCACCCACGTGTTTGTCGTACGTGGCGACCCGTGAAGGAGAAGAGAGGATCCTGGTGTTTGAGGGGTTCAACCCTAACACACCACTTTGACCTTGCGTTCCTGTACACGTGCGTATTTAGGGTGACCCCCAAGATCAATCGACTGGTCCACTTGAACTAGGTCAACCGAGTACCAGTGTTTAACGTTCTCAAGGGGTGTTGTGGATATTGAGTCTGATCTAATGTTTGGGTACAGTGCTCAGGAAACCCTGGCGCTGCTACAGTGTCCCTGTTTAGTATTGCAGTGAGAGCCCTCGCAGGGCTCCATGGTGAGTGGGGTCAGTTGGCACTGAAATTTCTTTCTTTATTATGGATCACCCAACCCAAAATAAAAATGAAATTGTGTAAAAACAGATCATAGGTAAACAACTACGTCTTGAAGATTGTAAACACCAATCTTTAACTTCTTTAACAACTGTACTTCATTTTATGATATTACATTCTTTATCAGACAAATATTAGTGCAAATGTCTCTCTTATTTAGAAGGTGCTAGAGGGACTTACTGGCTATCCTGAGTATTTCAAAAAGCTACGTTCTGGGGAAGTATTGATGAAAACATCCAGTCCAAAACACAGTGAACTACTCTTGCATCTTACTGGCTATCCTGAGTATTTCAAAAAGCTACGTTCTGGGGAAGTATTGATGGAAACATCCAGTCCAAAACACAGTGAACTACTCTTGCATCTTACTGGCTATCCTGAGTATTTCAAAAAGCTACGTTCTGGGGAAGTCTTGATGGAAACATCCAGTCCAAAACACAGTGAACTCCTCTTGCATCTCACTGGCTATCCTGAGTATTTCAAAAAGTTGCGTTCTGGGGAAGTCTTGATGGAAACATCCAGTCCAAAACACAGTGAACTCCTCTTGCATCTCACTGGCTATCCTGAGTATTTCAAAAAGTTACGTTCTGGGGAAGTCTTGATGGAAACATCCAGTCCAAAACACAGTGAACTCCTCTTGCATCTTACTGGCTATCCTGAGTATTTCAAAAAGCTACGTTCTGGGGAAGTCTTGATGGAAACATCCACTCCAAAACACAGTGAACTCCTCTTGCATTCGAAGAACATTGGGGATATACCCATTGAGGTTGCTTTCCATGCTACTTCAAATTCGTCACGAGGAATTATTGTTGAGAGGGATTTGAAGAACATTCCTGAATCAGAGATCCTTGCTGGTTTTTCCACCCAAGGACTTTTTGCAGTGAGACTTATCTCCATTCACAAAGATGGAATTATGCTGCCGACCAACGTCCTAATTCTGACGTTTACATCACCACGACCACCTGCCAACATCAAGGCATATTATCTAAATTGTAAGGTATGTCCATATATTTCACACCCTTTAAAATGTGTCCAATGTCAGCAGTTCGTTCACTCAAAGACATCATGTCGTGGTTCCTTCACATGTGCTCATTGCAGCGGCAAGAACCAATGTGCATACGAGTGCAAAACGGCCCCTAATTGTGTTAACTGTAGAGGGTCTCACCCCTCTTACTTTTGTTCTTGCACATTCCACTGCTACACTGGGAGTGCAGAAAGATCTTTTCATTATAGTCATCCTCCAACTATGTGAAGAGTCTTTTGCCCTCCGTGATTAAGAGAGTGGACGAGTTAATGTCTGCTCCAATCTCCGTACTGACCAATATTTCCACTCGCGTCCACTTCCTCCAGTTCCAGCTTTTGGTGTGTGCTTGGGTCGATCTTTTATGGCTCAAAGAACTCGAACAATTATTCATTTTCAACTTCAGTCGATGAACTTTACTTCTTCTGATTGAAACCTGCCCATTCGATCTAGGGTAGAATCCACGGAGGTCCAAAGACTTCCTTGTAATAACGAAAAACAACGAGATCATAAACTGAAAGGTTCTCCACCCAGTTCTTCACGTAAATAAAAATGGCCAGATTTATACAATAGAACTGTCGAGGTTTCCGTTTAAATATAGATGACATTAGGAATATAACTGATTCTTATCAGCCTGTGTATCTCTCCTTACAGGAAACGTTTCTGAAACCTGCCAATGCAGTCACTTCTCGGCAGTTTCTTCTTACAGAAATGAAAAGTTGTTTGATTGATGAGTGTATGGAAAGGTGGCACTACTGGTCGATCAGCATGTGCTCTTCTGTATATGTCACTTGAAGACCGTAGCAATCCGTGTTTCCTTGGTTCGTACCACCACAGTTTGTTCTCTCTACCTGTCACCTGGAGAGACCTATGATCAATCAGACCTTGATGCTCTCATTGAACAGTTGCCGTTTCCCTTTTAATCCTGGATGATTTTAATGGTGCTGATATTAATGAGAGGGATCACTCCGTATAGAGCATGTTCTCATATTACTACCTTTCTTCAATACTGGTTATTATACCTATTGTCAAGCACCTAGTCAGTTTTTACTGCTACTGATCTCTCCATCCATTCCCCTTCACTTTTGCTCCCCTTCTGACCTTGCTATTCAATGGTCACGAAGTTGTTGATGCACAGAGCATCGCTGATACTCTTAGTGAAAGCTTTTCTCGTGCATCCAGCACTTCTGCTTCATTCCCCATCTCTTTAGCCATCAGAACGCGGGCAGAGCAATGGCCTCTTTCCTTTTAGGCTGGTCGTCCCTATGAGTATAATCACCCCTTTACACTGGTATAACTCAAGCTTGCTCTTCATCGGTCTGGCAGTACATCAGTTGGACCTGATGATATTCAATATGAGATACTAAGCCATCTCTCTCCTGCCTCTCTTGCTGTCCTACTGGAGGTCTTTAACTGGATCTGGCAGGAAAATGTTTATTTTTCTGATGCTTGGCGCCATGCTATTGTTCTCCATTTCTCTTAGCCTTGAAAGGATCTCAACATTCCTTCAAATTACCGTCCATTGCATTGACGAGCTGCTGTGTAAGACCTTGCTCGTCTTTTCTTTTCGATCTCCGCCTTAAAGATGTTCAACCCTCTTCACTATCGTGGGCTTCAGCTCTGCACAAGGGTTTCTGCACTTCTACAGTCCGAACTTTGTACACTGAGTCTCATGAACCTCTTATACATCTCCACCGTTTGTAACTGTCTTTACTTATACTTCTAATGTTCAATCCTTACCACAGCATTTCACCTGAGGTTGTGTTTTCCTTCCTCATTGGGCCATGCTTTATCAAAATAGATGGTCCGCCATTGTTACTTTTGGCTTTCATATCCAGGTGCAGTTGGCTGAGTTGGGTCTCTCCTTAGATGACGTTGTCTCCACTGATCAGCCCATCCCACCATGGCTTATTAACATCCTCAAATGTGATCTTCCACTGAGTTATCTGAAGAAGGGAGATACTTCCGATTGGAAGTCCTTTCTTCTATTTGCTGGACATCTTTCGAACAACCTTCCATTCCCGTTTATACAGATGGTTTGAAAGGTGACACTGTGGGCTCTGCAAAGATTTGTTGTGATTCAGTGGTTGCACACAAGATCCCCTCTACAGTTTCTGTGTTCACCGCTGAACTGTACGCCATTTCTACGTTATCCTTTCGCTCTGGATAACGTAGAAGCAGTGCAGTACACAAACTGTACTATTTATACTGACTCAGTTCTCTACTGGCTCTGGAATTGCTTCACGTTAGTTCCCATCCTCTTATCGTTGATACTGGTCCATTTCTCTCTACCATCCATTTCTATCCAGTTCTTCTGGACACCAAGCAACGTCAGTATTCGTGGTAACAAGCTCGCTGAAACCACAGCTAAGCCTGTCTGCTTTGGTGCTATATTTGCCATGCCTGCTCCATACATGGACTACAATCCTGTGTTCAAAGCTCCACTTAGCTCCAATTGGCAGTGGACTGACAGTGAACAAAGTAGTGACAAGCTTTTCCAAATCAAACCTTCTGTTATTCTTTCACCATTTTGTTGTTCTGGTTAGGCTACACAGTGGTCAAAGTTTTTAATGAATCGTTTTCTTTTATGCGGTACTGATGCACCAATGAGAGGTTAGTGTGACACTGAAGTCACAATAGTCCATATTTTACTCTCATGCTGTTGTTACTACCGTGAGTGACGGTACCATTTCAAACATGTCATTACAAAGGAATCAACAGTGACGTTAAAAACTGTCATTGGCAATGGTGACACTGTCCACCTAAGTTGTGTTTTCACATTTTAAGGGTCATTAGTTTTACCTAAGTTTAAATTCAAAAATTGAATTTTTTTTGTTTTAACATGATTCCTTTTACATATTTTAATAAGTTTACTTTTATTGTTCATTTTACCGGCTATATGGCGCATATAGCCTGGTTACTTTGCGCAAATAAACGCTAGACAACATGTTGTGTTCACTATATGAACAATGTAAAATTCATTGTTGGGTTTACTATATGGTGAATATACAGTTTATTGTTGTGTTCACTATATGCTGAATATACAGTTTATTTTTGTGTTTACAGTATGGTGAATATAGAATTTATTGTTGTGTTTTCTATAACATGAATGTACACTTTTTTTCTTGTGTTTATAATACGGTAAAATTACAATTTATTGTTGTGTTTACTATGTAATGAATATACAGTTTCTTGTTGCGTTTACTATGTAATGAATGTACACTTTACTCTTGTCTTTACTATATGGTGAAAGTACAAGTTATTGTTATGTTTACCCCACCCTGAATGTACAGTTTATTGTTTTGTTTAGAATATGGTGAAGGTACAATTCATTGTTGTTGTGTTTACTATATAATGAATATACACTTTACTCTTGTCTTTACTATATTGTGAATACAGAGTTTGTTGTTTTCTTCACAACATGGTGAATGTACAGTTTATTGTTGTCTTTAGTCTATCACAAAGGTACAGTTTCTTGTCATGTTTACTAGAAGTGAATGAAAAGTTTATTAGTGTGTTTAATATATAACAAATGTACAATTTGTTCTTGTGTTTACTATATGGTGAATGTACCATTTATTGTTGTGTTTGATATATGATGAAGGCACAATTCATTGTTAAGTTTTCTATATAAAAATATACACTTTATTGTTGTCTTTACAATATGGTGAAAGTACAAATTATTCTTGAGTTTACTATATCATAAATGTACAATTTATTGTTGTGTTTACTATATTATGAAGGTACAGTTTCTTGTTGTGTTTCCTATATGATAAATATACAGTTTATTGTTGTGTTTACTATATTATGAATGTACAGTTTCTTGTTGTGTTTCCTATATGATAAATATACAGTTTATTGTTGTGTTTACTATATTATGAATGTACAGTTTCTTGTTGTGTTTCCTATATGATAAATATACAGTTTATTGTTGTGTTTACTATATTATGAATGTACAGTTTCTTGTTGTGTTTCCTATATGATAAATATACAGTTTATTGTTGTGTTTACTATATTATGAATGTACAGTTTCTTGTTGTGTTTCTATATTATGAATGTACAGTATATGATAAATATACAGTTTATTGTTGTGTTTACTATATTATGAATGTACAGTTTCTTGTTGTGTTTCCTATATGATAAATATACAGTTTATTGTTGTGTTTACTATATTATGAATGTACAGTTTCTTGTTGTGTTTCCTATATGATAAATATACAGTTTATTGTTGTGTTTACTATATTATGAATGTACAGTTTCTTGTTGTGTTTCCTGTATGATAAATATACAGTTTATTGTTGTGTTTACTATATTATGAATGTACAGTTTCTTGTTGTGTTTCCTATATGATAAATATACAGTTTATTGTTGTGTTTACTATATTATGAATGTACAGTTTATTGTTGTGTTTCCTATATGATAAATATACAGTTTATTGTTGTGTTTACTATATTATGAATGTACAGTTTCTTGTTGTGTTTCCTCTATGATAAATATACAGTTTATTGTTGTGTTTACTATATTATGAATGTACAGTTTCTTGTTGTGTTTCCTATATGATAAATATACAGTTTATTGTTGTGTTTACTATATTATGAATGTACAGTTTCTTGTTGTGTTTCCTATATGATAAATATACACTTAACTGCTGCGTTTAGAATATGGTGAAGGTACAAATGATTGCTGTGTTTACAATATGGTGAATGTACAGTTTATTGTTGTGTTTACAATATGGTGAATGTACAGTTTATTGTTGTGTTTACAATATGATGAATGTACAGTTCATTGTTGTGTTTACTCTATCATGAATGTACAGTTTATTGTTGTGTTTACAATATGGTGAATGTACAATTTATTGTTGTGTTTACAATATGGTGAATGTATAGTTCATTGTTGTGTTTACTCCATCATGAATGTACAGTTTATTGTTGTGTTTACAATATGGTGAATGTACAGTTTATTGTTGTGTTTACAATATTGTGAATGTACTGTTTATTGATATGTTTTCTATATGATGAATATACAGTTTATTGTTGTGTTTACAATATGGTGAATGTACAGTTTATTGTTGTGTTTACAATATGATGAATGTACAGTTCATTGTTGTGTTTACAATATGGTGAATGTATAGTTTATTGTTGTGTTTACTCTATCATGAATGTACAATTTATTGTTGTGTTTACAATATGGTGAATGTATAGTTTATTGTTGTGTTTACTCTATCATGAATGTACAATTTATTGTTGTGTTTACAATATGGTGAATGTATAGTTCATTGTTGTGTTTACTCTATCATGAATGTACAATTTATTTTTGTGTTTTCTATATCGTGAATGTACAGTTTATTGTTATTTATAATGCGATGAAGGTACAATTTATTGTTTTGTTTACAATATAATGAATATACAGTTTATTGTTGTGTTTTCTGTATGGTGTTTACTTCATTGTTCAGTTTATTGTTGTGTGTAGAACACAGTATTTGTTCAGTTTGTTGTTATGCGCACTACACGTTCATTGTTCACTTTATTGTGGTGTTTGTATATATAGTGAATGTTTACCATATGGTAAATGAACAGTTTCTTGCGATATTCATTATGTGGTAAACGTAGAGGTTTGTTGCAATATTCACTGTACGTGAAATGTAGTTTCATGTCGTATTTCCTATATGATTAATGTACAACTTATGTTTCCTATATAGTAAATATACAGTGTTTCTTGCATAGTAAGTATGTACGTTTTCGTAGTATTTTCGTTGTATCTGTAATTTTTTTTTACAATGCTATTTGTTTTGGTGTTACTGACACGGTGTCTGTTTTGTCAATTTGAATGCGGTTGTGTTTTCTTAATGAGCTATGCACAGTTCAAAGTGTTCCGTGATAAACAAGTACAAATTTACGAAAACCTTTTCATAATTAATATTTTTTTTATCCCGTATCACATTCGGAGTCGAGACTTTTTATCTATCCGTTGAATTTCAGAGATCTAAGTCGGTTTATGCAGATGGTGAAAGACCGTAGGTCATTACCCTTTGACATCAGTCTTAATGACACCAAAGCTCTTTCAAAGTGACATGGTTTCTTTAAGCCAATTACTACTTATAATTCATCTTCTTCATGATGCCAGTGTTGACACGAGTAAGTTCACAGTCCACTGTCACATCACACGTCATAGTGAACAAGATGGGCATGGCTTCATCAACGTCTGTGGAAAGAAACGTCAGCAAGTGACCACTAATAAGGAGTCCCGTATCTTGTTGAACCCTGAACAGTGCAGCTGTGGGCGACCACCAACATATCATCATCTTGTTATTGATTTATTCAAAAGGATTAACTTCCTAATTACATCTACACGTGTTTTTAAAAAGTTTCAAGAGAGAACACAACATAGAGTAAGGTTAATATAGGGTAAGAAAAGGATAATATAACATTAAGTCAATTAAGAATAAAAGAGGATTACGTAATGATATCGTGGCATGAAAAAAATAGCTTGAGATCGCGTTAGAATAACGTTGGATCGAATGAATACAATATGATATCACGTGAGAATGATATAATTGTCAAAGTATTGATTCGATAAATTTTTTGTTTTTAATTTCGCGCAAAGCTACTAGAGGGCTGTCTGCGCTAGCCGTCCCTAATTTAACAGTGTAAGACCAAAGGGAAGGCAGCTAGTAATCACCACCCACCGCCAACTGTTGGGCTGCTCTTTTACCAACGAACAGTGTGATTGGCCGTAACATTATAACGCTCCCACGGCTGAAAGGGCGAGCATGTTTGGTGCGACGGGAATTCGAACCTGCGACCCTCAGGTTACGAGTCGAACGCCTTAACCCACCTAGCCATGCCGGGCCGTCTAGACACAAGGAAACCACTCTGCACCAGATCAACCAGAGAAAATCGTCATTTATGGTAGGCCTACTACAAATAGAAATTAACCGTTTTATATTTATTCTCTCAAGTCATTTCTTACCAGTTGAGCCTAAGAAATAAGAAGAACAATTCTGGTTCATGACGTCATACAGTAAATATGACCCCTTACTATATATGCAAGTTATTTATCGTATTATTTTCTATATATTGAAATTTGGGCTGATTGGAATGTAATAATGTATGTATAACGAAATGTGTTATCAATATTACAGATTTTATCGTCAGATGGAAGCTGTCTGAACTGACGTACACAGTTTTCTTCCAATAACATTTCTCAAGGGACTACTTTCCGAATTTCTAATTAATTAGAAGACGGTAACATTAAATAATCAGAATAGGGAGAGATGTTCGTGGCGACACCTCTCGTCTACATACAATACTACGAACTTCAGGCTTAGCTTGTTATTTTTCTAGTACATGATCGTTGATTGCTCGAAACTTTCAACAACTTCAATACCTCTTTAAAGAAAATTAAGACCTGATGTTTAAACAATCAGCTTAACGAGCGGTTTGTTACAAAGTTTTCAGACAGAGGGTGCTTTGTTCGTTTCCTGAACGAACACGTACAAAAGTTCCTTCTCTCTCTTCGCTTCATTAGCTCGTGACGTTCGACAGACGGTAAGTAACCCGAGGGTCACTTTTGTCTCTAAAACCCGAATACTTTATCAATAATCTCCTGAGTGCTATTCCCAATTACAGCTTCCTGATAATTCGAAAAATGTTCAGTTGCTAAGTGCTGGTAATGCATGTGTATACAGGAACAAGGTAAATAATATATATTAATTCTTACAGATATGAATAAAAATATAATAACAGATATGATGCATCCTTCATGACATGTGACATCTTCGTGAACTAATAAATTCCAAGATGGCATCCACTAACACGTTTGATAATACGTTGTCATGGAGAATATTTCATTACCTTTCAAAGGTCTGAGACCTAGATATACGTATTGTAAAATCCGGCGAAGTATCTACCAGCTGTTATCGGGAAAGACGTCGTCGTATTATATTATGGAATCTTGTACAACAGAATAGACAAGAGAAACAATGTATTGTCTATGTATCACATAACATCGAATTATAACAAACAATTATATAGCCCTAAATATACAGTATTATGGTTTAGTCACATGAATAGCCATCTATATAATGTCAGTTCTACTCAGCTGAATTAAATATATGTTGCTCTTTAAATGTTAGAACAGACAGTAGTGTCATCTTGGTAACGATGGTAACACAGTTACCAGTAAATTGATACACCTTGAACTTCTACTGACTTTATGCCTGGACAATCTCTAATTACCATGAAATTAATGTACCCTTGTGCCCAACTTCCTACCGTTCTTATAACAGTTGAAAAAAAAAATTGATCCTGTGTTTTTGTTATTTGCATCAGTAGAAAATCTCAAATCCATGTTTTATTTACTGTCTGTTTATTTGTGCTATAAGTATTACTTATATTTGCTTTGTACATATATAATTTACATATTGTTTATACATTTAGTACTATATATACACTAGTTTTAACTGCCTATTCTTACTAAACATATTCCTGCTTTTCGTTCAGACAACTGTGGCTAAACATTTGTCTTTTGTGGCACCCGCTTTTTCTAATCTACAATTTGAAAATTAAGGCCGAGTAGCGCAAGGCAGCCCTTGTGTAGCCTCATTTTAATTTCTGAAAACAAGCGATCTAACAATGTAGTATCAATATAATTACAACAAAGTTGATTTGCAACACAGATAATGTTTCAGATTATTAACGCTTAACTTCAGTCAAAAGGTCTTGGTACTTATGAACGGTTTTTCTAGTTTTTAGAAACTGTCGGTAGAAATAAACATGTCAAAGTTTAGCAAAAACTGTAAAATGTACTTTAAATTTCCATTTTTACTTAGAGATTTTTATCTCTAACATAAAAGCAGTGTTGTTCTGTATGTATACAATTGATGTATAACATCGATAATATTAGGCTTAACAGCTTCTCATATAACGAAATGTTGTCTTACATATCAAACACGCTTGTACGCTACGTACTAGTATACGATTTAAAAACAGCCTACAAGTAAAAATGAAGAAATGGTCAACCTTGTCACACATCAAAAGTAGGTTGGAGATATTTTCTGAATTTTAAAAAATAAAGAAATTTGGCAGCGTACTAGTATGGGTAAACAAACAATGATTTATTAATAAAATGTTTCTTGGACACTTCGATCGACATACAGATAGATAGAAGTACATACTATGTAGTTTCCACTTCTTGGTAGATGTCGTTAGGCACTAGGGAATTGGTAGTTTGAAATCTGATCACAGTTTCTTCCCCTTTGCCGTCACGTCAGCCGGAAGTTGGCTTCTCTCACCACCGTCAAGCTTGTCACAAGACCGCAGTATCCTACATGATGTTAAACAGTGATTTTAAATAAATAAAAAAACTGTATCTAATTTTACCGTGAAATCTGTCTCGTGATCCAATTTCACTTTCTTTTCTATCCGTAACCTCACTAGAGGGAGTTGATTTGGAAGAAGCGTATTACAATAAAGATATACAGAGGAAAACTTGAAATATTTGCATGTCGCCGGTAACACTAACAAACATTTAAAACAATACAGAGAAATTATCGAGGAAGATCTGGTACAGTTTCAGTCGGTATTACTCAGAAACTGAGAATGGTTGTTACGAATTACACACTTATAAAAGTCTACACCTTCAGCGGCAAGTTTCGATCCCGCAACTCGCAGATTGTGAGTTGAGCATGTTAAGCACTTGGCTTTGTAGTGAAAATGTACTTAATTAACTAAACGAGTGTGTATGTGTGTTTCTTATAGTAAAGCCACATCGGGTTATTTGCTATGTCCACCGAAGAGAATCGAACCCCAAATTTTAGCATTGTAAATCCGTAAACTTACTACTGTCTCGGCGGGAGACAAACTAACAAAGTTGACAACTATAGTTGAAGGTTCTGAAACGTCTCCTATATCTGTCATGTAATGTGCTACAAGTAAAATTTGCTTTATGAATTAAAAAACAACAGTAAACAAAATACTTTTTTTTTTAAAAAAAGAAGCATTTTAAAAATATATCGCCCTTTATACTAAAGCTATGGATAGTGAGTGTTGCAAACTTGTATTTTAATGATAACAACCCAATGTAACAACTTACTTTAAATATTTCATTGGTTTACCCTTTACCAACGTCACGACAAATGCTGTTCGACCATTGGCGAATTCTGTTTTAGAGACATTTTAATAACATTATAATTACACCTTAGAATTACTTATGATAGTTAAAAAAAAATAGTGCCACATACAGTTTAAACAATTTCCCAAGATTAGTTAAAACAAAAAAACATCTACTATATTATATGTGTGTGTGTGTGTAAAAAAAACACGTACTTGTTTCCTTTTCATAATTATTATTTTCACTTAATGTCAATCTTAAAATTGCAGTTTATTCATCACTATTTAATGTTATCGCTATATAGTAATGTTGTAGCTCAATTTGCTCATATATAGAAAAAGCAAAACAGAAAACTCAATGACAACTCAGTCTATGTTACTCCAGGGCAAACACAGATTGAGCTAAGAATTTATCATTATGTTGTTAATATATATACATAAAGGTTAGATGCAATTTATCTCTATTTTCTCCTTAATGAATTATGCAATTTTCTCCAGGCGATGATCCTTCATATGCTATCCACGTGCCTTCACTTAGTTGTAGTGTAATAAATATTCACAGCGTTCGCCTGTGGTATGTAAATCATAGCTATGTAGCTTAGTTAACCGTGGTGGGCCTACTAAGCAAACTTACAGGCTGAATTAGGGCATACGAGTAGCAGTTGCTCGCTACGGTATCTCGAAAACAAAGAACCGTCTTTGTTCAAACTTCTGTGTGGTCTTTATTAGGTAAAACGAGATATTCAATCAATTTCTAAATGAATATTGTTAAAAAAAATGGAATATAAAAAAATTAGCTATTCTTCGCTGGAATTCAGTGTTAAACCTAATCCAATATAATACACTTGTTGATTAGCAATTACCTTGAGATCAATGTAACCATAGAAAACGCGTGTGACGAACAGAGTGCTATTATACATAAGTTCTAAGCCTTAAAAAAACATCAATTATCTCAATTTTACATACCTCGGATTCATCAGCGTTTTAAATTTCAGCAAATAACTCGTTTATGATTCAGTATAAATTAGGCTAAGAATATGCTGATAACATCTCTTACCTACGTTAAATTACAAAACAGTTTTTTGTCAAATTAAACAATATACGAGTTCGCGAGAAACTACAGTGTACGAAGTAGCAAGTAGGCCTACACATTTTATTTCTTAAGACCTGCGTAATACTTTTTGCCTCTTTCACTTGCTAAGCAATAAATTTATTTCCAGAGGGCAGTGTTAGTCAAAGTTGTTTATTGTCAATGGTCAATATTGTTGTGAACTAGGTCGTTAAAATGCATTGTTTCGTTAGCAATCGAAGTGTTGACTCACGAAGTTTGATCACCTGACGTTTAGAAAGAAAAAAAAACAATTGGAAAAAACCGCAAGCCAAGGAAAAATAATGAAATATTAGTTCAAATTTGGTGAAACACACGACTATGACAGATTTTATTATTATTTGCAACGATACGAGCAAAACCCCTTCGTTAGACAGTTTAAGCCGTGCGTCAGAATAAATCTTTCATTCACGAAGAGATTTCATTTTCCTGCGTAGTTTCTCGCTGAAAATGTGGTGATTAAAGAAGATACTGATGAAAAACGTAGGTGCATTTTGTTGGTAGAGACAAATTCGTTTTAGTTAAATTATATAATGTTTGTTAATCATTCAACAATTGTTTTTCGTGATTTTGGATAGGCTATCATAGTAGTATATATATAATTAACAGGATTACACGTATAATAACCGCAGAATACAAGACTAAAATCGTGTATGCATTTTCCTCATGGACCCAATAAAACTCCATACCAAATTTTTTGAAAATTATTCTATAAAGGGTGAAATAATGGTAAGAAAACTTGATATGAAGGTTTGTGGGAAATTTCAGTTTTGCACATTGCAGTTCTTGTGGCTGTTTTTTACCCTGTTGATAAATCTTCACAACATTTCGTATGAGGGTTTGTTTGGTTCATGTGTAGATAAAAGCAAATTTTTGTTTACAGATTTTGTAGTATACAGTTTTTACGGGTGTTTTAAAGATGTTTTGAATTTCGCACAAAGCTACTCGAGGGCTATCTGTGCTAGCCGTCCCTAATTTAGCAGTGTAAGACTAGAGAGAAGGCAGCTAGTCATCACCACTCACCGCCAACTCTTGGGCTACTCTTTACCAACGAATAGTGGGATTGGCCGTCACATTATAACGCCCGTGTTTTAAAGAACTTCAGTCTGGAAAACGGGTGGTCCTGCTACTCTATATAAATATAATGTCGGTTTGTGTTTTTTTTTTTTTTATTTCGTGCAAAGCTACTCGAGGGCTATCTGTGCTAGCCGTCCCTAATTTAGCAGTATAAGACTAAAGGGAAGTCAGCTAGTCATCACCACCCATCACCAACTCTTGGGCTACTCTTTTACCAAAGAATAGTTGGATTGACCGTAACATTATAACGCCCCACAGCTGAAAGGCCCATCATATTTGGTGTGACGGGATTACGAGTCGAGTGCCTTAACCACCTGGCCATGCCGGGCCAAATATAATAGTACTGTCTGATGTATGTCCATGTAAGTATTATGCAGGGTGTGAATATCTCTTCGCCAAAATTTATACAAAGGCTCATTAGGCCCATGTGAGGGTACATAAAATGTTCCAGTTTTTCCATTTTGTGGTTTTTACAGGCGTTTTTACCACTGTTTCAACACCCTTCCCCGCTTGTACAGCGGTAAGTCTACGGATTTACAACGCTAAAATAAGGGGTTCTATTCCCATCGGTGGACTCAGTAGATAGCACAATGTGTCTTTGCTATAAGAAAACACACACACATACACTGTTTCAGCGTTTGTGAATGGATCTTCACCAAATCGGACATGACACTTCCTAGGTTCCCTAAAGAAGTCAATCGTCAGTTGGATTCATTTGATAAGTTCTTAAAATCATTTTAATGTGTTTATGAATTAGTATTTGTTTAGCGATATTCAGTTTTCAAAACGATGTTTGAGAGTGTATTCAGTAAAAATGAAAATGTCAAGAAATGTTCATAACTTTGGACGAGGACTTTCTTTACAAATTATTTAACCAAGAATGTGAAGAACACAGTAATATGGTTTAAATCAACGTATTTCTACCTAAATTTTGTCAAATTATTCTGACTATTCAAGTATTCCAACCTAAAAGAAAGATTCCATCGGTGTTTTTCATATTTTGTCATCAAATCAACCACTTATAGTTCAACAAAAAAACTGTATCCTCTCCATCCCCAAAACAAATATCTCTATTCAGTAAAAATTGACTTCAAAAGCCTTACATCCTAAAAACTGTGTTTGAAAATACACAGATCTTATGCAGCGCAATGGATAAAAAAAAGACCCGAAAAGAATGATAGAAGAGAAACAATTTGAAATGGAAAAAGAAAAAGTATGCTAGTAATAATTTGTTAACCTAAAGATAACCTAAAAGGTCGAAACGTTGTAGTGTACTTTATTTTTCATAAAGTTTTATTACCCATATCAGTCATCTTTAGGATATATCTAGGTTAGAATTGTTTTGGAAATTTCGCACAAAGCTACTCGAGGGCTATCTGTGCTAGCCGTCCCTAATTTAGCAGTGTAAGACTAGAGGGAAGGCAGCTAGTCATCACCACCCACCGCCAACTCTTGGGCTACTCTTTACCAACGAATAGTGGGATTGACCGTCACATTATACACCCCCACGGCTGGGAGGGCGAGCATGTTTAGCGCGACGCGGGCGCGAACCCGCGACCCTCGGATTACGAGTCGCACGCCTTACGCGCTAGGCCATGCCGGGCCATCTAGGTTAGAAAGCAATAATATTGCTTCGATTTTAAACTTAAATAGTTTCTGAATCAAGTCATTTTCTCTTATATCACCAACGTTTAAAATAAAAAACAAACAAATCTCTACATTCAATGGAGACTCTAAATTACGAAATCTAATAAAATTTTATTGTATTGTCTGTTGTATGTCCATATAACTACTTTCACCCTCTGTAGATAGATTTTCATCAAATTTGTTATGACGATTTATTGGGTCCATGCAGAGATATATACGAATTTTTAGTTTTCTATTTTGTTGGTGTTTTCTTTTACCACTACTTCGTCACCTGTGTATGGAGATTCATTGAAGCTAGGCGGAAGATACATGCAAACTTGCAGTTTCATATTTTTGTTTTGCAGTATTTATGGGCATTTGTTTTTTAACAATTACATATAAGAGAAGCACCTTTTCATTAATCATGAATTTACATCCATAGAACAGGTACGCGAGCTAGTTGTTAATAATTTAACTTAGATGTTTGTGTACTAGAGGGAGTGTCAATACATCCTGTAGTAAGTTAAAAGCAACAACAATATATCAGCATAATTAAAATACTGAATAAATAAGTATTCAATTAGCTCATCAGTTCAGTGTATTTTAGGAACTTAAACACTGAAAGTAACTGCATTTATTTGTCTGTGATTAAATTACCAACGAGATAGAGGATGAGTTTGTTATCGATTGACTAGAGGGAAATTCTCTTGGTAAGTTTATTTGTTAGTTAGGCCTACATATACCCAATTTACGATGAAATGCTTTCTAATCTTTATAAATATAGACGGAGGAAATGTGTATTTAATTTTATATTAATGGTGACATATATATTGAGCTTCGCCTTAAATATATAGCTTACTCTGACCGGAATTTATTATTGTTACTCTCGGAACTTCTTTTCAAATGTCGTTTGAAAATTTAGGCCTAAAAGTGAACATAGCCTGAAATAAACGATATTCACAAAATAAATTTGTTCATTGATTGTTATCTATGCTGGTCGTTTTTACCAAATAATCCTAAAGGAGCCGTGCGAAGATAGAACATGTTACAAAAGAACTGTTTTGTCATTAGTAGTAATATCGTAAAAAAAAAAAAATGTTTTCAAAAAATGGGTCTAAGTAGATAGTAACATAAACAACACCAACAAGATTAAATAAACTATCAATAATTCTATAGTGCTAAGATGTTTCCAATTCTATCTATAGGCGCGACATAATAATGTTTAATAAAATAACTGATAAATTACGTCGGTGAGATTGGGTCATATTTTGCTTGTAACTATATTAGAAAGCATTCATTTCAAATATTATAACTGACATAACTTTGGTATAAACGGTCAAACCGTTTTGTTTTGTTTTATTCTAATATTACGAAAAATAAAATAATCACCAAGGTAATTGAATTAAAATAAAGAGGACTACACAATCTGTGCAACAATAAATAATATTTATTTTGAACAATTTATATCAATTATTTTCTTACAGCAACCAATAATATCTGTATCAAACTATTCATATGAATTATTTTCTTACAGCAACCAAGAACTTCTGTATCGAACTATTTATATCAATTACTTTATTACAGCAATGAATAACATCTGTATCAAATTATTATCTTAACTATTTATAACACTCTAAGATTCTAGCCAATTATATTAATGATGTAACAATAAAGAGATAACAGTATATAGCTTAGTTACGGAACATACACACAATGTATACCTAACGTAAAATAAAGGGTTTGTGTGTTACGGAATACAAACACAGATAGTTTACGTTAGAAACACATACGATCTATACATTTCTTAGGAACGTACACAGATATTAAGATATTATAACAAAACATACATACAGTGTATATCTTATTTATCGAAAACACATAGTATACCTTATCAACATAGTGTATACTTTATTTATGGAACGATAATACTGTGTAAACCTTACATACGGAACACACACAGATAATATAGCACCTTACTTACGGAACACAAACATAATATACCCTTCTTACGAAACTAACACAGAGAGTATATTTTGTTATCAGAAGCCACATATAATTATGTATTTATATACTTATGAAAAACACATACAAAGATTATAGCTTAATTATAGAACATGAACACACAGAGTATACTTTATATACGGAACACAAACACAGTGTATATCATTCTTACCGAGCGCACACTTTGTGTGTGGTTTACACGAGCGAAACACACACAATGCATACTTTACCGAATAGAGACACACATAATATATCTTACTTACGGGGACAAACACAGAATGTACCTTATATATGGAACAAAACACTGCATACCTTACGGAAAATACACACACACAGATTATATCATACTTACGGAACACACACATAGTGTATATCTTTCTTACGAAGACAAACACAGCGTTTATCTTACAGAAAGCACACACAATATAACTTACGGAAAACACACAGTGAATACCTTACTTAAATAACAAACACAGTGTAAGTCTTATTTACGTAACATACAGAGTATACCTTAATTATAGAACACAAACACGCAGAGTATACCACCTTAATTACAAAACTCACACCTGGAGTACACATTACTCACTCTGCACAAATATAGCGAATATCTTGCGGTAAACAGCCTTACACAGTATACCTTACTTATGGAACACACACAGATTATATATCTTACCTACAGAACACAAACATAGTGTATACTTTACTTTTGGAACACATACAGAATGGATTATAGAGTTCGAACACACACACACACAAAGTATACTTTACATACGGAACTCACACAGTGCTAACTTATTGAACACAAACACAATGTATACCTTACTTATCGAGAAAGATATACTGTATACCATACGGAAAACACATACTCAATGTATGTCTTACTTACGAAACACACGCATTGTATACATCACTTACAGAACACACACAAAGAGTATACCTTAATTATCAAACACAAATACAGTGTACACCCTACTTTCGGAACACGCAAGAATGGACTTTAGAATTCGAACACAAACACAGAGTATACCTCACATATGGAACTCACACAGTAATTACTTACTGAACACAAACATAGAGTATACCTTGCGGAACACACACAGTAATTACTTACTGAACACAAACACAGAGTATACCTCACATATGGAACTCACACAGTAATTACTTACTGAACGCAAACACAGAGTATACCTCACATATGGAACTCACACAGTGATTACTGAACACACTCACAGAGTATACCTCACATATGGAACTCACACAGTGATTACTGAACACACTCACAGTGTATACCTCACATATGGAACTCACACAGTAATTACTTACTGAACACAGACACAGTGTATACCTCACATATGGAACTCACACAGTAATTACTTACTGAACACAAACACAGAGTATACCTCACATATGGAACTCACACAGTAATTACTTACTGAACACACTCACAGAGTATACCTCACATATGGAACTCACACAGTAATTACTTACTGAACACAAACACAGAGTATACCTCACATATGGAACTCACACAGTAATTACTTACTGAACACAAACACAGAGTATACCTCACATATGGAACTCACACAGTAATTACTTACTGAACACAAACACAGAGTATACCTCACATATGGAACTCACACAGTAATTACTTACTGAACACAAACACAGAGTATACCTCACATATGGAACTCACACAGTAATTACTTACTGAACACACTCACAGTGTATACCTCACATATGGAACTCACACAGTAATTACTTACTGAACACAAACACAGAGTATACCTCACATATGGAACTCACACAGTAATTACTTACTGAACACAAACACAGAGTATACCTCACATATGGAACTCACACAGTAATTACTTACTGAACACAAACACAGAGTATACCTCACATATGGAACTCACACAGTAATTACTTACTGAACACAAACACAGAGTATACCTCACATATGGAACTCACACAGTAATTACTTACTGAACACAAACACAGAGTATACCCCACATATGGAACTCACACAGTAATTACTTACTGAACACAAACACAGAGTATACCTCACATATGGAACTCACACAGTAATTACTTACTGAACACAAACACAGTGTATACCTCACATATGGAACTCACACAGTAATTACTTACTGAACACAAACACAGAGTATACCTCACATATGGAACTCACACAGTAATTACTTACTGAACACAAACACAGAGTATACCTCACATATGGAACTCACACAGTAATTACTTACTGAACACAAACACAGAGTATACCTCACATATGGAACTCACACAGTAATTACTTACTGAACACAAACACAGTGTATACCTCACATATGGAACTCACACAGTAATTACTTACTGAACACAAACACAGAGTATACCTCACATATGGAACTCACACAGTAATTACTTACTGAACACAAACACAGAGTATACCTCACATATGGAACTCACACGGTAATTACTTACTGAACACAAACACAGTGTATACCTCACATATGGAACTCACACAGTAATTACTTACTGAACACAAACACAGAGTATACCTCACATATGGAACTCACACAGTAATTATTTACTGAACACAAACACAGAGTATACCTCACATATGGAACTCACACAGTAATTACTTACTGAACACAAACACAGAGTATACCTCACATATGGAACTCACACAGTAATTACTTACTGAACACACTCACAGTGTATACCTTGCGGAACACACACTGAATATATCTTACTTACGAAAACACTACTGTACCTTACTTACTGAACATACACACAGAGAGCACATTACTCAGTGTGTACCTTATTTATGAGAAAAATACACAAATACATTGTGTACTTTAAATGACATACTTACACAGTATATTACTTACAGAGTGTACCTTACAGTAATGTGACCACTCATCTTATCGTCACTAGAAATTCAACGTGTTGTAGTAATTGCAATGTAGTACACAGGAATTTCATGATTATTGGTTTGAAGCTAATCTCAACCTACATCAGTGTCTCCGCATGAAGTCAGTTCTCAACATTTACTTCTCTTTAATGTCAGTTTCCCAAACATCATGAACTATAGTGATGTTCCCCAAAGTGACGATAACTTCTTTCCCGGAACGTTATACCACCTGTTGTTTACATGTTTAAACATCAAATCATGTGTAACTCTTATAGCTATATATTTATTGCAAATCAGCATACTGCGAGATCTGTTCATGGACTGGTAGACGATGTTTCTCAAAGTTAAACTTCTTATATTCGCAGCTGAACTTGAGATGGCATCCATTCGTCTGATGCCCAGTTTGGTTACATTCTCAAGAGTGTTATCTCCTCGTTTCAATAACAGCAGCTGTTCATCTCGTACAGTCTTGGCTGTAACCATCATGTTTCCCACAACAACGTCAATTAGTATTCTGTAGGATGAGTTTTTATTCCAATCTGACTTTAATCAATAGTTAGACTCGAAACACCTCTCTTCTTGTGCCCTTTCCCATTATTTGTAACTAGATGTCTGGTGGAATTTGTAAAATTTGTCTATACTAGTATTAAGCAAAGTTGATGTTTTAATACTAAAGGAACTGATAAACCTGTAACTTTCAGATGGGGTTTTTAATAAAGTATTTGTAATAGAACCAGGTTCCTTTACCAACCAGAGATCTTATTTTGAAGATACAGTCCATTTTGTTCAACCTAATATTCACATCCTCATCTGTTGTGACATCTACAAGTTGGTCATGTGAAAATTAATCTAAAACATTACATGGACTATCCAGGTAAGATACGGGTAATATTGTCCAAACCTTTAACGAGTTTGGATAAAATCCCCAAACCCTGTTTCAAGACATTTGTTCCTTCCTAATTTGTCCCTACAAACTGATTATTGTTGGATAGTTTACACAGGTCACAGCTGCAAGGTTGTTTAATGTGGTCAGATCTGTTAAAGGTAAATAGCTTCTTATTCACTGTTCGAACAGTTCACATTGGAAATGGTTGTGAAGTGAGTCTGGTTTGTCTAACATTGTACCTTGTGAGTCTAATATATCTAAAAACATTGTATGTTGTGAGTCTGGTATGTCTAACATTGTACGTTACGAGTATGGTATATCTAACATTGTATTTTACGAGTTTGGTATATCTAACATTGTACCTTACGAGTTTGGTATATCTAACGTTGTATCTTGTGAGTCAGGTGTATCTAATATTGTATAGTTTAGGTCTGGTATATCATAGGTCTTTGAGTTTTTCAATTGGATAATGATTTTGTACTGCACAACTAGTTTCCATAATTGGATTTGTCAGGGGCATTGCTGGAGTAGACCAGAAAGAAATTACTTGCAGTAAGAGATGACAGAACAGATATGGTAAAGGTTGTCCTCTTCCATAATCAACAGTAAATAATATTTTAGGTTTGGAATTCGAGGTAGATGCAGTAAAATAAAGAGATGGTTTGATCTCTACATTTAGTAACTGTTTTATTATGCCATCTGTACATTTAGTAACTGTTTTATTATACCATCTCTACATTTAGCAACTGTTTTATTATGCCATCTCTACATTTAGCAACTGTTTTATTATGCCATCCCTACATTTAGTAACTGTTTTATTGTGCCATCTCTACATTTGGTAACTGTTTTATTGTGCCATCTCTACATTTAGCAACTGTTTTATTATACAATCTCTGCTTTTAGTAACTGTTTTATTGTGCCATCTCTAATTTAGTAACTGTTTTATTATGCCATCTCTACATTTAGTAACTGTTTTATTATGCCATCTCTACATTTAGCAACTGTTTTATTATGCCATCCCTACATTTAGTAACTGTGTTATTATGCCATCTCTACATTTAGCAACTGTTTTATTATACCATCTCTACATTTAGTAACTGAGTTATTATGCCATCTCAATATTTAGTAACTGTTTTATTATGCCATCTCAACATTTAGTAACTGTTTTATTGTGCCATCTCTACATTTAGCAACTGTTTTATTGTGCCATCTCGACATTTAGTAACTGTTTTATTATGCCATTTCTACATTTAGTAACTGTTTTATTATGCCATCTCTACATTTAGCAACTGTTTTATTGTGCCATCTCTACATTTAGTAACTGTTTTATTGTGCCATCTCTACATTTAGCAACTGTTTTATTATGCCATCTCTACATTTAGCAACTGTTTTATTGTGCCATCTCTACACTAAGTAACTGTTTTATTATGCCGTCTCTACACTTAGTAACTATTTTATTATGCCGTCTCTACATTTAGTAACTGTTTTATTATGCCATCTCTACATTTAGTAACTGTTTTATTGTGCCATCTCTACACTTAGTAACTGTTTTGTTATGCCATCTCTACATTTAGTAACTGTTTTATTATGCCATCTCTACATTTAGTAACTGTTTTATTATGCCATCTCTACATTTAGTAACTGTTTTATTATGCCATCTCTACATTTAGTAACTGTTTTCTTATGCCATCTCTACATTTAGTAACTGTTTTATTATGCCATCTCTACATTTAGCAACTGTTTTATTATACCGTCTCTACATTTAGTAACTGTTTTATTATGCCGTCTTTACATTTAGTAACTGTTTTATTATGCCATCTCTACATTTGGTAACTGTTTTATTATGCCGTCTCTACACTTAGTAACTGTTTTATTATGCCGTCTCTACATTTAGTAACTGTTTTATTATGCCATCTCTACATTTAGTAACTGTTTTATTATGCCGTCTCTACATTTAGTAACTGTTTTATTATGCCATCTCTACATTTAGTAACTGTTTTATTATGCCATCTCTACATTTAGTAACTGTTTTATTATGCCATCTCTACATTTAGCAACTGTTTTATTATGCCATCTCTACATTTAGCAACTGTTTTATTATGCCATCTCTACATTTAGAAACTGTTTTATTATGCCGTCTCTACATTTAGTAACTGTTTTATTATGCCATCTCTACATTTAGCAACTGTTTTATTGTGCCATCTCTACATTTAGTAACTGTTTTATTGTGCCATCTCGACATTTAGTAACTGTTTTATTATGCCATCTCTACATTTAGTAACTGTTTTATTATGCCATCTCTACATTTAGTAACTGTTTTATTATGCCATCTCTACATTTAGTAACTGTTTTATTGTGCCATCTCTACATTTAGCAACTGTTTTATTATGCCATCTCTACATTTAGCAACTGTTTTATTGTGCCATCTCTACATTTAGTAACTGTTTTATTATGACATCTCTACATTTAGTAACTGTTTTATTATGCCATCTCTAAATTTAGCAACTGTTTTATTGTGCCATCTCTACATTTAGTAACTGTTTTATTATGCCATCTCTACATTTAGTAACTGTTTTATTATGCCATCTCTACATTTAGTAACTGTTTTATTATGCCATCTCTACATTTAGTAACTGTTTTATTATGCCATCTCTACATTTAGTAACTGTTTTATTATGCCATCTCTACATTTAGTAACTGTTTTATTATGCCATCTCTACATTTAGCAACTGTTTTATTGTGCCACCTGTTTTTTATTATGCCATCTCTACATTTAGTAACTGTTTTATTATGCCATCTCTACATTTAGTAACTGTTTTATTATGCCATCACTACATTTAGTAACTGTTTTATTATGCCATCTCTACATTTAGTAACTGTTTTATTATGCCGTCTCTACATTTAGTAACTGTTTTATTATGCTATCTCTACATTTAGTAACTGTTTTATTGTGCCATCTCTACATTTAGTAACTGTTTTATTATGCCATCTCTACATTTAGTAACTGTTTTATTATGCCATCTCTACATTTAGTAACTGTTTTATTATGCCGTCTCTACATTTAGTAACTGTTTTATTATGCTATCTCTACATTTAGTATCTCTACATTTGTAACTGTTTTATTATGCCATCTCTACATTTAGTAACTGTTTTATTATGCCGTCTCTACATTTAGTAACTGTTTTATTATGCCATCTCTACATTTGATAACTGTTTTATTATACCGTCTCTACACTTAGTAACTGTTTTATTATGCCGTCTTTACATTTAGTAACTGTTTTATTATGCCATCTCTACATTTAGCAACTGTTTTATTATGCCGTCTCTACATTTATTAAATGTTTAATTATGCCGTCTCTACATTTAGAAACTGTTTTATTATGCCGTCTCTACATTTAGTAACTGTTTTATTATGCCGTCTCTACATTTAGTAACTGTTTTATTATGCCATCTCTACATTTAGCAACTGTTTTATTGTGCCATCTCTACATTTAGTAACTGTTTTATTATGCCATCTCTACATTTAGTAACTGTTTTATTTTGCCATCTCTACATTTAGAAACTGTTTTATTGTGCCATCTCTACATTTAGTAACTGTTTTATTGTGCCATCTCTACATCTGGTAACTGTTTTATTGTGCCATCTCTACATTTAGTAACTGTTTTATTATGCCATCTCTATATTTAGTAACTGTTTTATTATGCCATCTCTACATTTAGCAACTGTTTTATTGTGCCATCTCTACATGTAGTAACTGTTTTATTATGCCGTCTCTACATTTAGTAACTGTTTTATTGTGCCATCTCTACATTTAGCAACTGTTTTATTGTGCCATCTCTACATTTAGTAACTGTTTTATTATGCCATCTCTACATTTAGTAACTGTTTTATTATGCCATCTCTACATTTAGAAACTGTTTTATTATGCCGTCTCTACATTTAGTAACTGTTTTATTATGCCATCTCTACATTTAGTAACTGTTTTATTATGCCATCTCTACATTTAGCAACTGTTTTATTGTGCCATCTCTACATTTAGTAACTGTTTTATTATGCCGTTTCTACATTTAGCAACTGTTTTATTATGCCGTCTCTACATTTAGTAACTGTTTTATTATGCCATCTCTACATTTAGCAACTGTTTTATTGTGCCCTCTCTACATTTAGTAACTGTTTTATTATGCCATCTCTACATTTAGTAACTGTTTTATTATGCCATCTCTACATTTAGTAACTGTTTTATTGTGCCATCTCTACATTTGGTAACTGTTTTATTGTGCCATCTCTACATTTAGCAACTGTTTTATTATGCCATCTCTACATTTAGCAACTGTTTTATTGTGCCATCTCTACATTTAGGAACTGTTTTATTATGACATCTCTACATTTAGTAACTGTTTTATTATGCCATCTCTAAATTTAGCAACTGTTTTATTGTGCCATCTCTACATTTGGTAACTGTTTTATTATGCCGTCTCTACACTTAGTAACTGTTTTATTATGCCGTCTCTACATTTAGTAACTGTTTTATTGTGCCATCTCTACATTTGGTAACTGTTTTATTATGCCATCTCTACATTTAGTAACTGTTTTATTATGCCATCTCTACATTTAGTAACTGTTTTATTATGCCATCACTACATTTAGTAACTGTTTTATTATGCTATCTCTACATTTAGCAACTGTTTTATTGTGCCATCTCTACATTTGGTAACTGTTTTATTATGCCATCTCTACATTTAGTAACTGTTTTATTATGCCATCTCTACATTTAGTAACTGTTTTATTATGCCATCACTACATTTAGTAACTGTTTTATTATGCCATCTCTACATTTAGTAACTGTTTTATTATGCCGTCTCTACATTTAGTAACTGTTTTATTATGCTATCTCTACATTTAGTAACTGTATTATTGTGCCATCTCTACATTTAGTAACTGTTTTATTATGCCATCTCTACATTTAGTAACTGTTTTATTATGCCATCACTACATTTAGTAACTGTTTTATTATGCCGTCTCTACATTTAGTAACTGTTTTATTATGCTATCTCTACATTTAGCAACTGTTTTATTGTGCCATCTCTACATTTGGTAACTGTTTTATTATGCCATCTCTACATTTAGTAACTGTTTTATTATGCCGTCTCTACATTTAGTAACTGTTTTATTATGCCATCTCTACATTTGATAACTGTTTTATTATACCGTCTCTACACTTAGTAACTGTTTTATTATGCCGTCTTTACATTTAGTAACTGTTTTATTATGCCATCTCTACATTTAGCAACTGTTTTATTATGCCGTCTCTACATTTATTAAATGTTTAATTATGCCGTCTCTACATTTAGAAACTGTTTTATTATGCCGTCTCTACATTTAGTAACTGTTTTATTATGCCGTCTCTACATTTAGTAACTGTTTTATTATGCCATCTCTACATTTAGCAACTGTTTTATTGTGCCATCTCTACATTTAGTAACTGTTTTATTATGCCATCTCTACATTTAGTAACTGTTTTATTTTGCCATCTCTACATTTAGAAACTGTTTTATTGTGCCATCTCTACATTTAGTAACTGTTTTATTGTGCCATCTCTACATCTGGTAACTGTTTTATTGTGCCATCTCTACATTTAGTAACTGTTTTATTATGCCATCTCTATATTTAGTAACTGTTTTATTATGCCATCTCTACATTTAGCAACTGTTTTATTGTGCCATCTCTACATGTAGTAACTGTTTTATTATGCCGTCTCTACATTTAGTAACTGTTTTATTGTGCCATCTCTACATTTAGCAACTGTTTTATTGTGCCATCTCTACATTTAGTAACTGTTTTATTATGCCATCTCTACATTTAGTAACTGTTTTATTATGCCATCTCTACATTTAGAAACTGTTTTATTATGCCGTCTCTACATTTAGTAACTGTTTTATTATGCCATCTCTACATTTAGTAACTGTTTTATTATGCCATCTCTACATTTAGCAACTGTTTTATTGTGCCATCTCTACATTTAGTAACTGTTTTATTATGCCGTTTCTACATTTAGCAACTGTTTTATTATGCCGTCTCTACATTTAGTAACTGTTTTATTATGCCATCTCTACATTTAGCAACTGTTTTATTGTGCCCTCTCTACATTTAGTAACTGTTTTATTATGCCATCTCTACATTTAGTAACTGTTTTATTATGCCATCTCTACATTTAGTAACTGTTTTATTGTGCCATCTCTACATTTGGTAACTGTTTTATTGTGCCATCTCTACATTTAGTAACTGTTTTATTATGCCATCTCTACATTTAGCAACTGTTTTATTATGCCATCCCTACATTTAGTAACTGTTTTATTGTGCCATCTCTACATTTGGTAACTGTTTTATTGTGCCATCTCTACATTTAGCAACTGTTTTATTATACAATCTCTGCTTTTAGTAACTGTTTTATTGTGCCATCTCTAATTTAGTAACTGTTTTATTATGCCATCTCTACATTTAGTAACTGTTTTATTATGCCATCTCTACATTTAGCAACTGTTTTATTATGCCATCCCTACATTTAGTAACTGTGTTATTATGCCATCTCTACATTTAGCAACTGTTTTATTATACCATCTCTACATTTAGTAACTGAGTTATTATGCCATCTCAATATTTACTAACTGTTTTATTATGCCATCTCAACATTTAGTAACTGTTTTATTGTGCCATCTCTACATTTAGCAACTGTTTTATTGTGCCATCTCGACATTTAGTAACTGTTTTATTATGCCATTTCTACATTTAGTAACTGTTTTATTATGCCATCTCTACATTTAGCAACTGTTTTATTATGCCATCTCTACATTTAGCAACTGTTTTATTGTGCCATCTCTACATTTAGCAACTGTATTATTGTGCCATCTCTACATTTAGTAACTGTTTTATTATGCCATCTCTACATTTAGTAACTGTTTCATTATGCCATCACTACATTTAGTAACTGTTTTATTATGCCGTCTCTACATTTAGTAACTGTTTTATTATGCTATCTCTACATTTAGCAACTGTTTTATTGTGCCATCTCTACATTTGGTAACTGTTTTATTATGCCATCTCTACATTTAGTAACTGTTTTATTATGCCGTCTCTACATTTAGTAACTGTTTTATTATGCCATCTCTACATTTGATAACTGTTTTATTATACCGTCTCTACACTTAGTAACTGTTTTATTATGCCGTCTTTACATTTAGTAACTGTTTTATTATGCCATCTCTACATTTAGCAACTGTTTTATTATGCCGTCTCTACATTTATTAAATGTTTAATTATGCCGTCTCTACATTTAGAAACTGTTTTATTATGCCGTCTCTACATTTAGTAACTGTTTTATTATGCCGTCTCTACATTTAGTAACTGTTTTATTATGCCATCTCTACATTTAGCAACTGTTTTATTGTGCCATCTCTACATTTAGTAACTGTTTTATTATGCCATCTCTACATTTAGTAACTGTTTTATTTTGCCATCTCTACATTTAGAAACTGTTTTATTGTGCCATCTCTACATTTAGTAACTGTTTTATTGTGCCATCTCTACATCTGGTAACTGTTTTATTGTGCCATCTCTACATTTAGTAACTGTTTTATTATGCCATCTCTATATTTAGTAACTGTTTTATTATGCCATCTCTACATTTAGCAACTGTTTTATTGTGCCATCTCTACATGTAGTAACTGTTTTATTATGCCGTCTCTACATTTAGTAACTGTTTTATTGTGCCATCTCTACATTTAGCAACTGTTTTATTGTGCCATCTCTACATTTAGTAACTGTTTTATTATGCCATCTCTACATTTAGTAACTGTTTTATTATGCCATCTCTACATTTAGAAACTGTTTTATTATGCCGTCTCTACATTTAGTAACTGTTTTATTATGCCATCTCTACATTTAGTAACTGTTTTATTATGCCATCTCTACATTTAGCAACTGTTTTATTGTGCCATCTCTACATTTAGTAACTGTTTTATTATGCCGTTTCTACATTTAGCAACTGTTTTATTATGCCGTCTCTACATTTAGTAACTGTTTTATTATGCCATCTCTACATTTAGCAACTGTTTTATTGTGCCTCTCTACATTTAGTAACTGTTTTATTATGCCATCTCTACATTTAGTAACTGTTTTATTATGCCATCTCTACATTTAGTAACTGTTTTATTGTGCCATCTCTACATTTGGTAACTGTTTTATTGTGCCATCTCTACATTTAGTAACTGTTTTATTATGCCATCTCTACATTTAGCAACTGTTTTATTATGCCATCCCTACATTTAGTAACTGTTTTATTGTGCCATCTCTACATTTGGTAACTGTTTTATTGTGCCATCTCTACATTTAGCAACTGTTTTATTATACAATCTCTGCTTTAGTAACTGTTTTATTGTGCCATCTCTAATTTAGTAACTGTTTTATTATGCCATCTCTACATTTAGTAACTGTTTTATTATGCCATCTCTACATTTAGCAACTGTTTTATTATGCCATCCCTACATTTAGTAACTGTGTTATTATGCCATCTCTACATTTAGCAACTGTTTTATTATACCATCTCTACATTTAGTAACTGAGTTATTATGCCATCTCAATATTTACTAACTGTTTTATTATGCCATCTCAACATTTAGTAACTGTTTTATTGTGCCATCTCTACATTTAGCAACTGTTTTATTGTGCCATCTCGACATTTAGTAACTGTTTTATTATGCCATTTCTACATTTAGTAACTGTTTTATTATGCCATCTCTACATTTAGCAACTGTTTTATTGTGCCATCTCTACATTTAGTAACTGTTTTATTGTGCCATCTCTACATTTAGCAACTGTTTTATTATGCCATCTCTACATTTAGCAACTGTTTTATTGTGCCATCTCTACATTTAGTAACTGTTTTATTATGTCATCTCTACATTTAGTAACTGTTTTATTATGCCATCTCTACATTTAGCAACTGTTTTATTGTGCCATCTCTACATTTGGTAACTGTTTTATTATGCCGTCTCAACATTTAGCAACTGTTTTATTATGCCATCTCTACTTTTAGTAACTGTTTTATTATGCCATCTCTACATTTAGCAACTGTTTTATTATGCCATCTCTACATTTAGCAACTGTTTTATTATGCCATCTCTACATTTAGCAACTGTTTTATTATGCCATCTCTACATTTAGTAACTGAGTTATTATGCCATCTCAACATTTAGTAACTGTTTTATTATGCCATCTCAACATTTAGTAACTGTTTTATTATGCCATCTCTACATTTAGCAACTGTTTTATTATACAATCTCTACTTTTAGTAAATGTTTTATTGTCCCATCTCTAATTTAGTAACTGTTTTATTATGCCATCTCTACATTTAGTAACTGTTTTATTATGCCATCTTTACATTTAGCAACTGTTTTATTGTGCCATCTCTACATTTAGTAACTGTTTTATTGTGCCATCTCTACATTTAGTAACTGTTTTATTGTGCCATCTCTACATTTAGTAACTGTTTTATTATGCCATCTTTACATTTAGTAACTGTTTTATTATGCCATCTCTACATTTAGTAACTGTTTTATTATGCCGTCTCTCCACTTAGTAACTGTTTTATTATGCCGTCTCTACATTTAGTAACTGTTTCATTATGCCATCTCTACATTTAGCAACTGTTTTATTATACCGTCTCTACACTTAGTAACTGTTTTATTATGCCGTCTTTACATTTAGTAACTGTTTTATTATGCCATCTCTACATTTGGTAACTGTTTTATTATACCGTCTCTACACTTAGTAACTGTTTTATTATGCCGTCTTTACATTTAGTAACTGTTTTATTATGCCATCTCTACATTTGGTAACTGTTTTATTATACCGTCTCTACACTTAGTAACTGTTTTATTATGCCGTCTCTACATTTAGTAACTGTTTTATTATGCCATCTCTACATTTGGTAACTGTTTTATTATACCGTCTCTACACTTAGTAACTGTTTTATTATACCGTCTCTACACTTAGTAACTGTTTTATTATGCCGTCTTTACATTTAGTAACTGTTTTATTATGCCATCTCTACATTTAGCAACTGTTTTATTATGCCGTCTCTACATTTATTAACTGTTTAATTATGCCGTCTCTACATTTAGAAACTGTTTTATTATGCCGTCTCTACATTTAGTAACTGTTTTATTATGCCATCTCTACATTTAGCAACTGTTTTATTGTGCCATCTCTACATTTAGCAACTGTTTTATTGTGCCATCTCGACATTTAGTAACTGTTTTCTTATGCCATTTCTACATTTAGTAACTGTTTTATTATGCCATCTCTACATTTAGCAACTGTTTTATTGTGCCATCTCTACATTTAGTAACTGTTTTATTGTGCCATCTCTACATTTAGCAACTGTTTTATTATGCCATCTCTACATTTAGCAACTGTTTTATTGTGCCATCTCTACATTTAGGAACTGTTTTATTATGACATCTCTACATTTAGTAACTGTTTTATTATGCCATCTCTAAATTTAGCAACTGTTTTATTGTGCCATCTCTACATTTGGTAACTGTTTTATTATGCCGTCTCTACATTTAGTAACTGTTTTATTATGCCGTCTCTACATTTAGTAACTGTTTTATTGTGCCATCTCTACATTTGGTAACTGTTTTATTATGCCATCTCTACATTTAGTAACTGTTTTATTATGCCATCTCTACATTTAGTAACTGTTTTATTATGCCATCACTACATTTAGTAACTGTTTTATTATGCCATCTCTACATTTAGCAACTGTTTTATTGTGCCACCTCTACATTTGGTAACTGTTTTATTATGCCATCTCTACATTTAGTAACTGTTTTATTATGCCATCTCTACATTTAGTAACTGTTTTATTATGCCATCACTACATTTAGTAACTGTTTTATTATGCCATCTCTACATTTAGTAACTGTTTTATTATGCCATCTCTACATTTAGTAACTGTTTTATTATGCTATCTCTACATTTAGCAACTGTATTATTGTGCCATCTCTACATTTAGTAACTGTTTTATTATGCCATCTCTACATTTAGTAACTGTTTCATTATGCCATCACTACATTTAGTAACTGTTTATTATGCCGTCTCTACATTTAGTAACTGTTTTATTATGCTATCTCTACATTTAGCAACTGTTTTATTGTGCCATCTCTACATTTGGTAACTGTTTTATTATGCCATCTCTACATTTAGTAACTGTTTTATTATGCCGTCTCTACATTTAGTAACTGTTTTATTATGCCATCTCTACATTTGATAACTGTTTTATTATACCGTCTCTACACTTAGTAACTGTTTTATTATGCCGTCTTTACATTTAGTAACTGTTTTATTATGCCATCTCTACATTTAGCAACTGTTTTATTATGCCGTCTCTACATTTATTAAATGTTTTATTATGCCATCTCTACATTTAGAAACTGTTTTATTATGCCGTCTCTACATTTAGTAACTGTTTTATTATGCCGTCTCTACATTTAGTAACTGTTTTATTATGCCATCTCTACATTTAGCAACTGTTTTATTGTGCCATCTCTACATTTAGTAACTGTTTTATTATGCCATCTCTACATTTAGTAACTGTTTTATTTTGCCATCTCTACATTTAGAAACTGTTTTATTGTGCCATCTCTACATTTAGTAACTGTTTTATTGTGCCATCTCTACATCTGGTAACTGTTTTATTGTGCCATCTCTACATTTAGTAATTGTTTTATTATGCCATCTCTATATTTAGTAACTGTTTTATTATGCCATCTCTACATTTAGCAACTGTTTTATTGTGCCATCTCTACATGTAGTAACTGTTTTATTATGCCGTCTCTACATTTAGTAACTGTTTTATTGTGCCATCTCTACATTTAGCAACTGTTTTATTGTGCCATCTCTACATTTAGTAACTGTTTTATTATGCCATCTCTACATTTAGTAACTGTTTTATTATGCCATCTCTACATTTAGAAACTGTTTTATTATGCCGTCTCTACATTTAGTAACTGTTTTATTATGCCATCTCTACATTTAGTAACTGTTTTATTATGCCATCTCTACATTTAGCAACTGTTTTATTGTGCCATCTCTACATTTAGTAACTGTTTTATTATGCCGTTTCTACATTTAGCAACTGTTTTATTATGCCGTCTCTACATTTAGTAACTGTTTTATTATGCCATCTCTACATTTAGCAACTGTTTTATTGTGCCCTCTCTACATTTAGTAACTGTTTTATTATGCCATCTCTACATTTAGTAACTGTTTTATTGTGCCATCTCTACATTTGGTAACTGTTTTATTGTGCCATCTCTACATTTAGTAACTGTTTTATTATGCCATCTCTACATTTAGCAACTGTTTTATTATGCCATCCCTACATTTAGTAACTGTTTTATTGTGCCATCTCTACATTTGGTAACTGTTTTATTGTGCTATCTCTACATTTAGCAACTGTTTTATTATACAATCTCTGCTTTTAGTAACTGTTTTATTGTGCCATCTCTAATTTAGTAACTGTTTTATTATGCCATCTCTACATTTAGTAACTGTTTTATTATGCCATCTCTACATTTAGCAACTGTTTTATTATGCCATCCCTACATTTAGTAACTGTGTTATTATGCCATCTCTACATTTAGCAACTGTTTTATTATACCATCTCTACATTTAGTAACTGAGTTATTATGCCATCTCAATATTTACTAACTGTTTTATTATGCCATCTCTACATTTAGTAACTGTTTTATTGTGCCATCTCTACATTTAGCAACTGTTTTATTGTGCCATCTCGACATTTAGTAACTGTTTTATTATGCCATTTCTACATTTAGTAACTGTTTTATTATGCCATCTCTACATTTAGCAACTGTTTTATTGTGCCATCTCTACATTTAGTAACTGTTTTATTGTGCCATCTCTACATTTAGCAACTGTTTTATTATGCCATCTCTACATTTAGCAACTGTTTTATTGTGCCATCTCTACATTTAGTAACTGTTTTATTATGTCATCTCTACATTTAGTAACTGTTTTATTATGCCATCTCTACATTTAGCAACTGTTTTATTGTGCCATCTCTACATTTGGTAACTGTTTTATTATGCCGTCTCAACATTTAGCAACTGTTTTATTATGCCATCTCTACTTTTAGTAACTGTTTTATTATGCCATCTCTACATTTAGCAACTGTTTTATTATGCCATCTCTACATTTAGCAACTGTTTTATTATGCCATCTCTACATTTAGCAACTGTTTTATTATGCCATCTCTACATTTAGTAACTGAGTTATTATGCCATCTCAACATTTAGTAACTGTTTTATTATGCCATCTCAACATTTAGTAACTGTTTTATTATGCCATCTCTACATTTAGCAACTGTTTTATTATACAATCTCTACTTTTAGTAAATGTTTTATTGTCCCATCTCTAATTTAGTAACTGTTTTATTATGCCATCTCTACATTTAGTAACTGTTTTATTATGCCATCTTTACATTTAGCAACTGTTTTATTGTGCCATCTCTACATTTAGTAACTGTTTTATTGTGCCATCTCTACATTTAGTAACTGTTTTATTGTGCCATCTCTACATTTAGTAACTGTTTTATTATGCCATCTTTACATTTAGTAACTGTTTTATTATGCCATCTCTACATTTAGTAACTGTTTTATTATGCCGTCTCTCCACTTAGTAACTGTTTTATTATGCCGTCACTACATTTAGTAACTGTTTCATTATGCCATCTCTACATTTAGCAACTGTTTTATTATGCCATCTCTACATTTAGCAACTGTTTTATTGTGCCACCTCTACATTTAGTAACTGTTTTATTGTGCCATCTCTACATTTAGCAACTGTTTTATTATGCCATCTCTACATTTAGCAACTGTTTTATTGTGCCATCTCTACATTTAGTAACTGTTTTATTATGCCATCTCTACATTTAGTAACTGTTTTATTATGCCATCTCTACATTTAGCAACTGTTTTATTGTGCCATCTCTACATTTGGTAACTGTTTTATTATGCCGTCTCTACACTTAGTAACTGTTTTATTATGCCGTCTCTACACTTAGTAACTATTTTATTATGCCGTCTCTACATTTAGTAACTGTTTTATTATGCCGTCTCTACATTTAGTAACTGTTTTATTGTGCCATCTCTACACTTAGTAACTGTTTTGTTATGCCATCTCTACATTTAGTAACTGTTTTATTATGCCATCTCTACATTTAGCAACTGTTTTATTGTGCCATCTCTACATTTGGTAACTGTTTTATTATACCGTCTCTACACTTAGTAACTGTTTTATTATGCCGTCTCTACATTTAGTAACTGTTTTATTATGCCATCTCTACATTTAGCAACTGTTTTATTATACCGTCTCTACACTTAGTAACTGTTTTATTATGCCGTCTTTACATTTAGTAACTGTTTTATTATGCCATCTCTACATTTGGTAACTGTTTTATTATACCGTCTCTACACTTAGTAACTGTTTTATTATGCCGTCTCTACATTTAGTAACTGTTTTATTATGCCATCTCTACATTTGGTAACTGTTTTATTATACCGTCTCTACACTTAGTAACTGTTTTATTATACCGTCTCTACACTTAGTAACTGTTTTATTATGCCGTCTTTACATTTAGTAACTGTTTTATTATGCCATCTCTACATTTAGCAACTGTTTTATTATGCCGTCTCTACATTTATTAACTGTTTAATTATGCCGTCTCTACATTTAGAAACTGTTTTATTATGCCGTCTCTACATTTAGTAACTGTTTTATTATGCCATCTCTACATTTAGTAACTGTTTTATTGTGCCATCTCTACATTTAGCAACTGTTTTATTGTGCCATCTCTACATTTAGTAACTGTTTTATTATGCCATTTCTACATTTAGTAACTGTTTTATTATGCCATCTCTACATTTAGCAACTGTTTTATTGTGCCATCTCTACATTTAGTAACTGTTTTATTGTGCCATCTCTACATTTAGTAACTGTTTTATTATGCCATCTCTACATTTAGCAACTGTTTTATTGTGCCATCTCTACATTTAGGAACTGTTTTATTATGACATCTCTACATTTAGTAACTGTTTTATTATGCCATCTCTAAATTTAGCAACTGTTTTATTGTGCCATCTCTACATTTGGTAACTGTTTTATTATGCCGTCTCTACACTTAGTAACTGTTTTATTATGCCGTCTCTACATTTAGTAACTGTTTTATTGTGCCATCTCTACATTTGGTAACTGTTTTATTATGCCATCTCTACATTTAGTAACTGTTTTATTATGCCATCTCTACATTTAGTAACTGTTTTATTATGCCATCACTACATTTAGTAACTGTTTTATTATGCTATCTCTACATTTAGCAACTGTTTTATTGTGCCACCTCTACATTTGGTAACTGTTTTATTATGCCATCTCTACATTTAGTAACTGTTTTATTATGCCATCTCTACATTTAGTAACTGTTTTATTATGCCATCACTACATTTAGTAACTGTTTTATTATGCCATCTCTACATTTAGTAACTGTTTTATTATGCCGTCTCTACATTTAGTAACTGTTTTATTATGCTATCTCTACATTTAGCAACTGTATTATTGTGCCATCTCTACATTTAGTAACTGTTTTATTATGCCATCTCTACATTTAGTAACTGTTTCATTATGCCATCACTACATTTAGTAACTGTTTTATTATGCCGTCTCTACATTTAGTAACTGTTTTATTATGCTATCTCTACATTTAGCAACTGTTTTATTGTGCCATCTCTACATTTGGTAACTGTTTTATTATGCCATCTCTACATTTAGTAACTGTTTTATTATGCCGTCTCTACATTTAGTAACTGTTTTATTATGCCATCTCTACATTTGATAACTGTTTTATTATACCGTCTCTACACTTAGTAACTGTTTTATTATGCCGTCTTTACATTTAGTAACTGTTTTATTATGCCATCTCTACATTTAGCAACTGTTTTATTATGCCGTCTCTACATTTATTAAATGTTTAATTATGCCGTCTCTACATTTAGAAACTGTTTTATTATGCCGTCTCTACATTTAGTAACTGTTTTATTATGCCGTCTCTACATTTAGTAACTGTTTTATTATGCCATCTCTACATTTAGCAACTGTTTTATTGTGCCATCTCTACATTTAGTAACTGTTTTATTATGCCATCACTACATTTAGTAACTGTTTTATTATGCTATCTCTACATTTAGCAACTGTTTTATTGTGCCACCTCTACATTTGGTAACTGTTTTATTATGCCATCTCTACATTTAGTAACTGTTTTATTATGCCATCTCTACATTTAGTAACTGTTTTATTATGCCATCTCTACATTTAGTAACTGTTTTATTATGCCATCTCTACATTTAGCAACTGTTTTATTGTGCCATCTCTACATTTAGTAACTGTTTTATTATGCCGTTTCTACATTTAGCAACTGTTTTATTATGCCGTCTCTACATTTAGTAACTGTTTTATTATGCCATCTCTACATTTAGCAACTGTTTTATTGTGCCCTCTCTACATTTAGTAACTGTTTTATTATGCCATCTCTACATTTAGTAACTGTTTTATTATGCCATCTCTACATTTAGTAACTGTTTTATTGTGCCATCTCTACATTTGGTAACTGTTTTATTGTGCCATCTCTACATTTAGTAACTGTTTTATTATGCCATCTCTACATTTAGTAACTGTTTTATTATGCCATCTTTACATTTGGTAACTGTTTTATTATGCCATCTCTACATTTAGTAACTGTTTTATTATGCCATCTCTACATTTAGTAACTGTTTTATTATGCCATCTCTACATTTAGCAACTGTTTTATTGTGCCATCTCTACATTTAGTAACTGTTTTATTATGCCGTCTCTACATTTAGTAACTGTTTTATTGTGCCATCTCTACATTTAGTAACTGTTTTATTATGCCGTCTCTACATTTAGTAACTGTTTTATTGTGCCACCTCTACATTTAGCAACTGTTTTATTGTGCCATCTCTACATTTAGTAACTGTTTTATTATGCCGTCTCTACATTTAGTAACTGTTTTATTATGCTATCTCTACATTTAGCAACTGTTTTATTTTGCCATCTCTACATTTAGTAATTGTTTTAATATGCCATCTCTACATTTAGTAATTGTTTTATTATGCCATCTCTACATTTAGTAACTGTTTTATTATGCTATCTCTACATTTAGCAACTGTTTTATTTTGCCATCTCTACATTTAGTAATTGTTTTAATATGCCATCTCTACATTTAGTAACTGTTTTATTATGCCATCTCTACATTTAGTAACTGTTTTATTATGCTATCTCTACATTTAGCAACTGTTTTATTTTGCCATCTCTACATTTAGTAATTGTTTTAATATGCCATCTCTACATTTAGTAACTGTTTTATTATGCCGTCTCTACATTTAGTAATTGTTTTAATATGCCATCTCTACATTTAGTAACTGTTTTATTATGCCACTGATGTTATTATATTATTGATCTGTATTTCCTTAATCATGTTTTTGATTTGATTTTTAAGTGATTTCTATATAACTTTATTAGAACTTTTGTTTCATTTTTTGTTCATTTTCCTTTTTTTTGATATTCTGTTTTCTCTCTTTTTTACTTCGTTTCGTTGTTTCATCAACTCCAGTACTTAGTTTCATCAATTCCAGTATTTAGGTTCATCAACTCCAGTATTTAGTATTAGCCATTATTTTATTTTATTTTTCCAAAACTAATTCTACTTTTGACACCATTATTATAAAATATTGTTTCCTTATTTAGGTTATTTTAAATTATTTGAAAATAATATTACTTCGAGTTTACATAATAATAATAATTTGATTTATTTCTTCTTCGATTAAAGCTACTTTCATCAATAGGTCTCTTATACAGATAACGTTTCAACTAAAATTTCTTACTAACTGTATTTACTTCTACAATTCACCAGTTATTGATCGGTTAACTTATTAAATTACGAGTATACTGATTAACTTCTCTGTATTAGCATTCAAATGAAAACTTGATTCGCTGACTTGCGCTCTACGAACTGGATGTTTCTGTTTAAAACCAATATCTACATCTAGGCCTTATTCGAATTCACTAGGCCTTATTCTAGTGCGCCCTCTAGTTAGTATCTAAAGTAGAACATTCAAATTACAGTTTAAACTATTATTTAACATCGGCCGGGCATGGCCAGGTGGGTTAAGTCGTGCGACTCGTAATCTGAGGGTCGTGGATTCGCATCCCCGTCGCACCAAACACGCTCGTCTTTTCAGCCGTAAGGGCGTTATAATGTGACGGTCAATTCCACTATTCGTTGATAAAAAGAGTAGCCCAAGAGTTGGCGGTGGGTGGTCATGACTAGCTGCTTTCCCTCTAGTCTTACACTGCTAAATTAGGGACAGCTAGCGCAGATAGCCCTCGAGTAGCTTTGCGCGAAATTCAAAAACAAAAACAAACTATTTAACATATAAGCATATCTAACAGCTTACATATGTGTTAGTTATCCAACACTTCTTTCAGCTGACGTCAGTATGACATTTAATTGATTACGTGTATCATGTTGTTATTAATATGCTAATTATTGATACAGAAATCCTGTTTTATATGTTTTTCTTGTGAACACTTACTTTTCTTGATACACTACATTCTATACTAATGTACCAATTGTAGCATCACTATATACTAATGTACCAATTGTAGCATCACTATATACTAATGTACCAATTGTAGCATCACTATATATTAATGTACGAGCTGTAGCATCACTATATACTAATGTACCAGTTGTAGCATCACTATATACTAATGTACCAGTTGTAGCATCACTATATACTAATGTACCAGTTGTAGCATCACTATATACTAATGTACCAGTTGTAGCATCACTATATACTAATGTACTAGTTGTAGCATCATTATATACTAATGGATCAGATGTAGCATCACTATATACTAATGTACCAGTTGTAGCACCATTATGGACTAGTGTATTAGTTGTAGCACCATTATGTACTAATGTACTTGTTGTAGCATCACTATATACTAATGTACCAGTTGTAGCACCATTATGAACTAATGTATTAGTTGTAGCACCATTATGTACTAATGTACTTGTTGTAGCATTACTATATATTAATCTATCAACTGTGTCATCACTGTATACTAATGTATCAGTTGTAGCATCACTATATACTAATGTATCAATTGTAGCATCACTGAATACTGATGTACCAGCTGTAGCATCATTATATGCTAATGTAGAAGTTGTAGCATCGGTATGTACTGATGTACCAGCAGTAGCATCATTATATAGTAATGCACCAGTTGTAGCACCATTATGAACTAGTGTATCAGTTGTAGCACTATTATGTACTAATGTACCAGTTATAGCATCACTGTATACTGATGTACCAGTTGTAGCATCACTGTATATTAATGCATCATGTGTAGCATCATTATATATAATCTACCAGTTGTAGCATCACTGTATGCTAATGTGACAGTTGTAGCATCAGTGTATACTAGTGCACCAGTTATAGCATCAATATATGGTAATGTAACACTTGAAGCATCAGTATATACTAACGTACCAGTTGTGGCCTAACTATATGCTAATGTAGCAGCTGTACCATCAGTATATACTAATGCATCAGTTGTAGCATCACTGTATACTGATATACCCGTTGTAGCATCAGTGAATACTAATGTAACAGTTATAGCATCAGTATATACTAATGTACCAGTGGTAGCATTAATATATGCAAATGTAACGGTTGTAGCATGAGTATATACTAATGTAGCAGGTTTAGCATCAATATATACTAATGTAACGGTTGTAGCATCACTATGCTGTAATGGTTTGAATTATATAGTATTATTTACAAAGAATATGTGGCAGATATTACAATTTGTTTATTTTACTAATAATAACAAAATTATTTGAATTTATTCATTTTAGTCGTATATATTTATAACTGAATGTAAGGAAAACTAAGTAATATAAACATGTGAAGAAGTGTCTGTTCGCACCTAAAGATAAAGTAATACCTCTAACATCTACATTTTATTTTATTTTCTGTTTTGCTTTACTGAAGGAAAAAAGAAAGTAGAGCGTTGAAAGAGATCGAATGGATTTAAATGTTATGATGTATTGACACAACATGAACGGGTCAGCATTCATGTGTTTGAGCTGTTAATATATCAAAGTCAGCATGTTGTTTCAAAGTTTGCTTATTCTTTCTCTTCTAATGCTTGACATGTGGACGCACCCGAGAACGAAACGTATTAAGGAAAGGAAAATTCTTGACATTTGTCGCTGTAACTTTTCCTCGAGGACTTTGATTGTCAACCATTAAATTTACGAGTAGCAGAGTCTAGTAACATCCATCTCGCGGAGCTGCACTTTAACCAGTGTATTGATAGTAATGTTCGCTGGTTTTGACGTCCTCTTGGGAAGGCTCGAAAATAAGGCGAAGAATTACCTCAGAAGAACGATGGAGATTTCCTACAAGATCTGACAAGAGATGCCACTGTTTGGGTTCTGGTGCTCAATTGAGGATCAGCAGACGTGCACCTACCACTCACCGTCTTTCTTGACAGGCCATGGCCGAGTTTCGCAGAGTAAATTAGCGCCAGGATTAGTTTTGGTGTGTCATTGCACCAGATGACATTATCTGTCAGGATAATTCAGGTTGAGCTAATTTAGTCTCGGTGTTTGAATCGGGTACTATTTCTTTTTACGCATCAAAAGCGTGTTAAGTTTCGTGAACTGTTTCTATCAGACAGTTTTCTCGGTTAATAAACCGATAAGACAGTAATAAATATTTCTAACATCTCGTGAAAAACGTAACCCAACCGTTATAAAAGTGTTTCAGTTACTACTAGTTAATTATATACGAAAACACAACAATTCGTCCAGTGCCTGGCCTGTCGTTCCCACATAAGCAGAGAAACGCCAGAATCTGGTATTAAAGTAATATATTATTGGTCGTTCGTACCGAGAACATTAACAGGTAAGGAAAGTTAATAATAGGTGCGCGTAAAGCTTAGGTGCAAAATAAATATTCCTTATAGATCAATAGGAAGTATAAAATGTAGAAATGTTCCGATTAGATATTGTACATCTACGAAATATAAATCATGTTTGTGGCACACAGTTCGTAGAAATAGAATATTGTGTAGAAACCACATTATTAATGAATACAAATTTCACCACGCAAAATACGAAATTTACGTATCTGAGCTGCAGAGCAGATTTTTATTGTTAGTTTTCATCGTATTGTTAAACGTGAAGGACATAAAATGTCAATAGACATCTAAGTGAGGTGTTTATTAGTTTCTAATATTGAGTTCCCTGCTTTTAAAATGTCAAAGTTCACCTAACTAATCCGTTTACTAAATTTAATATATAGTGTTCGTGAACGTGTAAAATGTAAGAACCCACAAAGCTCGCGTCACAAAACTTAATAATAACTAAAACAACGTACTAAAGATATTTTTTGAAAATATTCATTCGTAATATCGTGCTCGCTCAAAGCTACAGCTCACACGCTCTACCATTATTCTTTTGGGGGAGAAATTCCGTTTTATAGATTTACCCTGTGAAAAAACAGTACGAAGAAAGGGAGACGGTGAGACATAGCCAGTACTTGTACAGTGCCAGTTGTTCGGGTAGATTAAGGCTAGAAGCGATGTGTAACTCGACTCTGTGCGGTCTACTTTACTTAAGGAAAGTCGCTGGCTGACGCTGATAAAACTATACTCCATTTTTCACTCTTTCTTCATCAGCTGGTTATCACAACTACATCCCTAAACCTTTACTTTTTAAAATGTGTATCTGAAAGTGGCCCAAGTTTTGTTTTACTATAATAATTACCTTTATCTTGGACACGTGATCTTCCCCATGTCCTGCAAGAACGAAACTAAACAACAGAATGATTAGTAAGCGACAAAATCTTGAAACCTATTTTAAGCCTAACACAGCTGACATTTTTTGTTATACACAAATGGTTCTCGTGGGCTTCACATTACATTCACACCTAGAGGACAATTTGTTATAACACATTATAGACCAGGTATACAAGGAAAGCAACATACAGAGTTAAACATGGATAAAAATATTTATATTTACATATAATTTAAATGACCATAGTGGAGATGGTAACAATTCAAACGAAACTTTACAGATAATGTTTATAGGTAATTAGATAAATATTGTAAAATACTTATTGAAATATATATTCTAGTGTAAAACATCAACATTTCATGTTTTTACAGAAAGTTGTATTTTTTCAGAATAAAGCTGGAAATATATATGTATATATTAGAATTTATGTTTTTACATAAATTTGTAATAACATTTATTCAAAGCTTTAACAAGAGTTCTTAAACTATTAGCACAAACACATCTGTCACAATTCCATATGACGGAGTATGCTGTGAACATTCTGTAAATTCAAAGTTTCGGTTATTACAGCGATGTTTACAAAATACAGCAGGCTATCTTTTACAGAGCTAACAGAAAATCAGATATGACGTTCTGTTTATAGCGCGTAACACACAGATAAATAAGTGTGTGATTAAAGAAACAGGTAGTGTGCAACATAGAGATAAGAAGTGTGTGATTAAAGAAACAGGTAGTGTACAACATAGAGATAAAAAGTGTGTGATTAAAGAAACAAGTAGTGTACAACATAGAGATAAAAAGTGTGTGATTAAAGAAACAGGTAGTGTGCAACATAGAGATAAGAAGTGTGTGATTAAAGAAACAGGTAGTGTGCAACATAGAGATAAAAAGTGTGTGATTAAAGAAACAGGTAGTGTGCAACATAGAGATAAGAAGTGTGTGATTAAAGAAACAGGTAGTGTGCAACATAGAGATAAAAAGTGTGTGATTAAAGAAACAAGTAGTGTACAACATAGAGATAAAAAGTGTGTGATTAAAGAAACAGGTAGTGTGCAACATAGAGATAAGAAATGTGTGATTAAAGAAACAGGTAGTATGCAACATAGAGATAAAAAGTGTGTGATTAAAGAAACAAGCAGTGTACAACATAGAGATAAAAAGTGTGTGATTAAAGAAACAGGTAGTGTGCAACATAGAGATAAGAAATGTGTGATTAAAGAAACAAGTAGTGTACAACATAGAGATAAGAAATGTGTGATTAAAGAAACAGGTAGTGTGCAACATAGAGATAAGAAATGTGTGATTAAAGAAACAGGTAGAATGCAACATAGAGATAAGAAATGTGTGATTAAAGAAACAGGTAGTATGCAACATAGAGATAAGAAGTGTGTGATTAAAGAAACAGGTAGTGTGCAACATAGAGATAAGAAATGTGTGATTAAAGAAACAAGTAGTGTACAACATAGAGATAAGAAGTGTGTGATTAAAGAAACAGGTAGTGTGCAACATAGAGATAAGAAATGTATGATTAAAGAAACAGGTAGTATGCAACATAGAGATAAGAAGTGTGTGATTAAAGAAACAGGTAGTGTGCAACATAGAGATAAGAAATGTGTGATTAAAGAAACAGGTAGTATGCAACATAGAGATAAAAAGTATGTGATTAAAGAAACAGGTAGTGTGCAACATAGAGATAAGAAATGTGTGATTAAAGAAACAGGTAGTGTGCAACATAGAGATAAGAAGTGTGTGATTAAAGAAACAAGTAGTATGCAACATAGAGATAAAAAGTGTGTGTTTAAAGAAACAGGTAGTGTGCAACATAGAGATAAGACGTGTGTGATTAAAGAGACACAGAGTGCGTAACATACAGGTAAAGACTGTTTTTGTTTGTTTGTTTTTAATTTCGCGCAAAGCTACTCAAGGGCTATCTGTTGTAGCCGTCCCTAATATAGACTAGAGGGAAGGCAGCTAGTCATCACCACCCACCGCCAACTCTTGGGCTACTCTTTTACCAACGAATAGTGGGATTGACCGTCACATTATAACGCCCCAAGGCTGAAAGGGGCGAGCATGTTTGGCACGACGGGGATGCGAACCCACGACCCTCAGATTACGAGTCGCACGCCTTAACACGCTAGGCGATGCTGGGCCCTACAGGTAAAGAATTGTGTAGTTAAAGAAACATGTAGTGTGTAACATACAAACAAAGAATCTGTGATTAAATAAACAGGTAGTGTGTAACATACAAAGAAGTGTGTGATTAAAGAATCAGGTAGTGTGTAACATACAGATAATGAATTATGTAATTAAAGAAACAGGTAGTGTGTAACACAGAGATAAATATTTGTATGATTAAAGAAACAGGTAGTGTGTGATATACGGACAAAGAATTGTGTGATTAGAGAAACAGGTAGTGTGTAACACATTAAGATAAAGAAGTGTGTGATTAGAGAAACAGGTAGTGTGTAACATATTAAGATAAAGAAGTGTGTGATTAGAGAAACAAGTGGTGTGTAATATATACAGATAAAGAAATATGTGATTAGAGAAACAGGTAGTGTGTAACATATGTAGATAAAGATATGTGTGATTAAAGAAACAAGTGGTGTGTAATATATACAGATAAAGAAATATGTGATTAGAGAAACAGGTAGTGTGTAACATATTAAGATAAAGATTTGTGTGATTAAAGAAACAGGTAGTGTGTAACATACAGATAATGAATTGTGGGATTAAAAAATAGGTAGTGTGTAATATATACAGATAAAGAATTGTGTGATTAGAGAAACAGGTAGTGTGTAACACATTAAGATAAAGAAGTGTGTGATTAGAGAAACAGGTAGTGTGTAACATATTAAGATAAAGAAGTGTGTGATTAGAGAAACAAGTGGTGTGTAATATATACAGATAAAGAAATATGTGATTAGAGAAACAGGTAGTGTGTAACATATGTAGATAAAGATATGTGTGATTAAAGAAACAAGTGGTGTGTAATATATACAGATAAAGAAATATGTGATTAGAGAAACAGGTAGTGTGTAACATATTAAGATAAAGATTTGTGTGATTAAAGAAACAGGTAGTGTGTAACATATTAAGATAAAGACGTGTGTGATTAGAGAAACAGGTAGTGTGTAACATACAGATAATGAATTGTGGGATTAAAAAATAGGTAGTGTGTAATATATACAGATAAAGAAATATGTGATTAGAGAAACAGGTAGTGTGTAACATATGTAGATAAAGATATATGTGATTAAAGAAACAGATAGTGTGTAACATATTAAGATACAGACGTGTGTGATTAGAGAAACAGGTAGTGTGTAACATATGTAGATAAAGATATGTGTGATTAAAGAAACAGATAGTGTGTAACATATTAAGATAAAGACGTGTGTGATTAGAGAAACAGGTAGTGTGTAACATACAGATAATGAATTGTGGGATTAAAAAATAGGTAGTGTGTAATATATACAGATAAAGAAATCCGTGATATAAGAAACAGGTGGTGTGTGACATTTACAGATAAAGATGTGTGCGATTTGAGAAACAGGTTGTGTGTAGCACAGAGATAAAGAAACCTGTGATTAAAGTAACAGATAGTGTGTAACATACAGATAATGAATTGTGTGATTAAAGAAACTGTGTAACATACAGATAAAGAAATATGTGAGTAAAGTAACAGGTAGTGTGTAACAAAAACATGTAAAGAAATGTGTGACTAAAGAAACAGGTGGTGTGTAATATATACAGATAATGAATTGTGTGATTATAGAAACAGGTGGTATGTGACATTTACAAATAAAGAAGGGTGTGATTAGAGAAATAGGTAGTGTGTAGCATACGGATATAGAAGGGTGTGATTAGAGAAACAGGTAGTGTGTAGCATACGGATATAGAAGGGTGTGATTAGAGAAACAGGTAGTGTGTAGCATACGGATAAAGAAAGGTGTGATTAGAGAAACAGGTAGTGTGTAGCATACGGATAAAGATGTGTGTGGTTAGAGAAACTGATAGAAAGACATTTTATAATACAAAGAGGGACTGTTCTGAAGTGCTCTATGGCCCACAGCCATCGTGCACTAATTAAACATAGATAAGGCAGAATACAACTCAGAGATAGATAGATTTCCCTGTCGTAGGTTGATTAGATGTTATAACAAAAGTAACTTTTACCTGTGGTATAACTACATGGGAACGAAACGTCACGAGCATGTGGATTATCCGTTCTTAGTTATCTGTAGTTTAAAGTATGAGGAAAATCACGACACGTGCAGGTGAGTCAGAGTGCTCACAGGACGAGTAATGTATTTTACCTTGTTGCAGGAGAGATGATAATAATTCCCTCTATATAATTAACTCAGTCACTGGTCTATGTCCCTGTTTTATGCTGCTACTGTGAAGAAGGAAGATAAATTACTTTTGTTATTCGTATATTTTACCCTAAATCGCACGAGACGTCAAAAGAAAATATAATCCAGAAACAAGTGAGGGATGCCTCGTTGGGTAGCTTGCTTTTAGCAACGGATGAGCAAAAGTGCTCATAGTTAAAAAAATATCAACTTGTGTTTAATACAACGTGAAAGTAATTCATGGGATAATGGAAACATTTGAAGTTTTATATTGCAAATAACACTAGTTCAAAGTTTAGTTTTAATCACATATTTAAATTCATGAAATATTTTTTTCGTTGGTGCTGAATGAGATTAATTCCTTGAAGGTTGAACAAGGTAACATAAAAAGTACTCTAACCTAATCCACATTTTTGTATACAAAAATTTATAAAAAAGCCGTTAGAGGGAGCTTTTATTTTATCTGACTACACGTACATGTTTGCTTTTATTTATTTTTAAGGGGAAATTAAACATGTTGAACAGAAAAGCCAATTAAGTCGGGATAAAGTAACCACCCTTCCTTCTTCTTAATATGATTTGTTTATTTTTGAAACAATACATAAATATAGATGTAATGTTTAGATTGCGTATTTTGAAGGACTGGCAAATAGTACAACATAATTCAGACTATTCTTCCAAGAAAGATTAACAAAATTCAGACTATTCTTCCAAGAAAGATTAACAAAATTCAGACTATTCTTCCAAGAAAGATTAACAAAATTCAGACTATTCTTCCAAGAAAGATTAACATAATTCAGACTATTCTTCCAAGAAAGATTAACAAAATTCAGACTATTCTTCCAAGAAAGATTAACATAATTCAGACTATTCTTCCAAGAAAGATTAACAAAATTCAGACTATTCTTCCAAGAAAGATTAACATAATTCAGACTATTCTTCCAAGAAAGATTAACAAAATTCAGACTATTCTTCCAAGAAAGATTAACATAATTCAGACTATTCTTCCAAGAAAGATTAACAAAATTCAGACTATTCTTCCAAGAAAGATTAACAAAATTCAGACTATTCTTCCAAGAAAGATTAACATAATTCAGACTATTCTTCCAAGAAAGATTAACAAAATTCAGACTATTCTTCCAAGAAAGATTAACATAATTCAGACTATTCTTCCAAGAAAGATTAACAAAATTCAGACTATTCTTCCAAGAAAGATTAACATAATTCAGACTATTCTTCCAAGAAAGATTAACAAAATTCAGACTATTCTTCCAAGAAAGATTAACATAATTCAGACTATTCTTCCAAGAAAGATTAACAAAATTCAGACTATTCTTCCAAGAAAGATTAACAAAATTCAGACTATTCTTCCAAGAAAGATTAACATAATTCAGACTATTCTTCCAAGAAAGATTAACAAAATTCAGACTATTCTTCCAAGAAAGATTAACAAAATTCAGACTATTCTTCCAAGAAAGATTAACATAATTCAGACTATTCTTCCAAGAAAGATTAACAAAATTCAGACTATTCTTCCAAGAAAGATTAACAAAATTCAGACTATTCTTCCAAGAAAGATTAACATAATTCAGACTATTCTTCCAAGAAAGATTAACAAAATTCAGACTATTCTTCCAAGAAAGATTAACAAAATTCAGACTATTCTTCCAAGAAAGATTAACAAAATTCAGACTATTCTTCCAAGAAAGATTAACATAATTCAGACTATTCTTCCAAGAAAGATTAACAAAATTCAGACTATTATTCCAAGAAAGATTAACAAAATTCAGACTATTCTTCCAAGAAAGATTAACAAAATTCAGACTATTCTTCCAAGAAAGATTAACATAATTCAGACTATTCTTCCAAGAAAGATTAACAAAATTCAGACTATTCTTCCAAGAAAGATTAACAAAATTCAGACTATTCTTCCAAGAAAGATTAACATAATTCAGACTATTCTTCCAAGAAAGATTAACAAAATTCAGACTATTCTTCCAAGAAAGATTAACAAAATTCAGACTATTCTTCCAAGAAAGATTAACAAAATTCAGACTATTCTTCCAAGAAAGATTAACAAAATTCAGACTATTCTTCCAAGAAAGATTAACATAATTCAGACTATTCTTCCAAGAAAGATTAACATAATTCAGACTATTCTTCCAAGAAAGATTAACAAAATTCAGACTATTCTTCCAAGAAAGATTAACATAATTCAGACTATTCTTCCAAGAAAGATTAACAAAATTCAGACTATTCTTCCAAGAAAGATTAACATAATTCAGACTATTCTTCCAAGAAAGATTAACAAAATTCAGACTATTCTTCCAAGAAAGATTAACAAAATTCAGACTATTCTTCCAAGAAAGATTAACAAAATTCAGACTATTCTTCCAAGAAAGATTAACAAAATTCAGACTATTCTTCCAAGAAAGATTTATTTTACAGCATAGTAATTAAAAGCTCCACATTGCAACCCTCCATTGAAATAAGAAATAGCGCTCCACACTTTCAAGATTAAAACAATATTCGTGGAATATAACGAACTGTTCGTTAATAAATTTTTTACTTTATCACAAAAGAAAATTGTCAACTATTTTTACAATAAAGAATACATCTGACATTACGTAATATAACACTTGTAAGGTATGATTTTACGATTATATTACAATGATCATTAATACATTATTAACATGGAATTCTAAATGTAGTTTTACAATAAAGAATACATCTGGCATTACGTAATATAACACTTGTAAGGTATGCTTTTACGATTATATTACAATGATCATTAATACATTATTAACATGGAATTCTAAATGTAGTTTTACAATAAAGAATACATCTGGCATTACGTAATATAACACTTGTAAGGTATGCTTTTACGATTATATTACAATGATCATTAATACATTATTAACATGGAATTCTAAATGTAGTTTTACAATGAAGAATACATCTGGCATTACGTAATATAACACTTGTAAGGTATGATTTTTACGATTATATTACAATGATCAATAATACATTATTAACAAGGAATTCTAAATGTAGTTTTACAATAAAGAATACATCTGACATTACGTAATATAACACTTGTAAGGTATAATTTTACGATTATATTACAATAATCATTAATACATTATTAACATGGAATTCTAAATGTAGTTTTACAATAAAGAATACATCTGACATTACGTAATATAACACTTGTAAGGTATGATTTTACGATTATATTACAATGATCATTAATACATTATTAACATGGAATTCTAAATGTAGTTTTACAATAAAGAATACATCTGACATTACGTAATATAACACTTGTAAGGTATGATTTTACGATTATATTACAATGATCATTAATACATTATTAACATGGAATTCTAAATGTAGTTTTACAATAAAGAATACATCTGGCATTACGTAATATAACACTTGTAAGGTATGCTTTTACGATTATATTACAATGATCATTAATACATTATTAACATGGAATTCTAAATGTAGTTTTACAATAAAGAATACATCTGGCATTACGTAATATAACACTTGTAAGGTATGCTTTACGATTATATTACAATGATCATTAATACATTATTAACATGGAATTCTAAATGTAGTTTTACAATAAAGAATACATCTGGCATTACGTAATATAACACTTGTAAGGTATGATTTTTACGATTATATTACAATGATCAATAATACATTATTAACAAGGAATTCTAAATGTAGTTTTACAATAAAGAATACATCTGACATTACGTAATATAACACTTGTAAGGTATGATTTTACGATTATATTACAATAATCATTAATACATTATTAACATGGAATTCTAAATGTAGTTTTACAATAAAGAATACATCTGACATTACGTAATATAACACTTGTAAGATATGATTTTACGATTATATTACAATGATCATTAATACATTATTAACATGGAATTCTAAATGTAGTTTTACAATAAAGAATACATCTGGCATTACGTAATATAACACTTGTAAGGTATGCTTTTACGATTATATTACAATGATCATTAATACATTATTAACATGGAATTCTAAATGTAGTTTTACAATAAAGAATACATCTGGCATTACGTAATATAACACTTGTAAGGTATGATTTTTACGATTATATTACAATGATCAATAATACATTATTAACAAGGAATTCTAAATGTAGTTTTACAATAAAGAATACATCTGACATTACGTAATATAACACTTGTAAGGTATGATTTTACGATTATATTACAATAATCATTAATACATTATTAACATGGAATTCTAAATGTAGTTTTACAATAAAGAATACATCTGACATTACGTAATATAACACTTGTAAGGTATGATTTTACGATTATATTACAATGATCAATAATACATTATTAACAAGGAATTCTAAATGTAGTTTTACAATAAAGAATACATCTGACATTACGTAATATAACACTTGTAAGGTATGATTTTACGATTATATTACAATAATCATTAATACATTATTAACATGGAATTCTAAATGTAGTTTTACAATAAAGAATACATCTGACATTACGTAATATAACACTTGTAAGGTATGATTTTACGATTATATTACAATGATCATTAATACATTATTAACATGGAATTCTAAATGTAGTTTTACAATAAAGAATACATCTGACATTACGTAATATAACACTTGTAAGGTATGATTTTACGATTATATTACAATGATCATTAATACATTATTAACATGGAATTCTAAATGTAGTTTTACAATAAAGAATACATCTGGCATTACGTAATATAACACTTGTAAGGTATGCTTTTACGATTATATTACAATGATCATTAATACATTATTAACATGGAATTCTAAATGTAGTTTTACAATAAAGAATACATCTGGCATTACGTAATATAACACTTGTAAGGTATGCTTTTACGATTATATTACAATGATCATTAATACATTATTAACATGGAATTCTAAATGTAGTTTTACAATAAAGAATACATCTGGCATTACGTAATATAACACTTGTAAGGTATGATTTTTACGATTATATTACAATGATCAATAATACATTATTAACAAGGAATTCTAAATGTAGTTTTACAATAAAGAATACATCTGACATTACGTAATATAACACTTGTAAGGTATGATTTTACGATTATATTACAATAATCATTAATACATTATTAACATGGAATTCTAAATGTAGTTTTACAATAAAGAATACATCTGACATTACGTAATATAACACTTGTAAGGTATGATTTTACGATTATATTACAATGATCAATAATACATTATTAACAAGGAATTCTAAATGTAGTTTTACAATAAAGAATACATCTGACATTACGTAATATAACACTTGTAAGGTATGATTTTACGATTATATTACAATGATCATTAATACATTATTAACATGGAATTCTAAATGTAGTTTTACAATAAAGAATACATCTGACATTACGTAATATAACACTTGTAAGGTATGATTTTACGATTATATTACAATGATCAATAATACATTATTAACATGGAATTCTAAATGTAGTTTTACAATAAAGAATACATTTGACATTACGTAATATAACACTTGTAAGGTATGATTTTACGATTATATTACAATAATCATTAATACATTATTAACATGGAATTCTAAATGTAGTTTTACAATAAAGAATACATCTGACATTACGTAATATAACACTTGTAAGGTATGATTTTACGATTATATTACAATGATCAATAATACATTATTAACAAGGAATTCTAAATGTAGTTTTACAATAAAGAATACATCTGACATTACGTAATATAACACTTGTAAGGTATGATTTTACGATTATATTACAATGATCATTAATACATTATTAACATGGAATTCTAAATGTAGTTTTACAATAAAGAATACATCTGACATTACGTAATATAACACTTGTAAGGTATGATTTTACGATTATATTACAATGATCAATAATACATTATTAACATGGAATTCTAAATGTAGTTTTACAATAAAGAATACATTTGACATTACGTAATATAACACTTGTAAGGTATGATTTTACGATTATATTACAATGATCATTAATACATTATTAACATGGAATTCTAAATGTAGTTTTACAATAAAGAATACATCTGACATTACGTAATATAACACTTGTAAGGTATGATTTTACGATTATATTACAATGATCAATAATACATTATTAACATGGAATTCTAAATGTAGTTTTACAATAAAGAATACATTTGACATTACGTAATATAACACTTGTAAGGTATGATTTTACGATTATATTACAATGATCATTAATACATTATTAACATGGAATTCTAAATGTAGTTTTACAATAAAGAATACATCTGGCATTACGTAATATAACACTTGTAAGGTATGATTTTACGATTATATTACAATGATCAATAATACATTATTAACATGGAATTCTAAATGTAGTTTTACAATAAAGAATACATTTGACATTACGTAATATAACACTTGTAAGGTATGATTTTACGATTATATTACAATGATCATTAATACATTATTAACATGAAATTCTAAATGTAGTTTTACAATAAAGAATACATCTGGCATTACGTAATATAACACTTGTAAGGTATGATTTTATGATTATATTACAATGATCAATAATACATTATTAACATGGAATTCTAAATGTAGTTTTACAATAAAGAATACATTTGACATTACGTAATATAACACTTGTATGATTTTACGATTATATTACAATGATTAATAATACATTATTAACATGGAATTCTAAATGTAGTTTTACAATAAAGAATACATCTGACATTACGTAATATAACACTTGTAAGGTATGGTTTTACGATTATATCACAATGATCAATAATACATTATTAACATGGAATTCTAAATGTAGTTTTACAATAAGGAATACATCTGGCATTACGTACTATAACACTTGTAAGGTATGATTTTACGATTATATTACAATGATCATTAATACATTATTAACGTGGAATTCTAAATGTAGTTTTACAATAAAGAATACATCTGGCATTACGTAATATAACACTTGTAAGGTATGCTTTTACGATTATATTACAATGATCATTAATACATTATTAACATGGAATTCTAAATGTAGTTTTACAATAAAGAATACATCTGGCATTACGTAATATAACACTTGTAAGGTATGATTTTTACGATTATATTACAATGATCAATAATACATTATTAACAAGGAATTCTAAATGTAGTTTTACAATAAAGAATACATCTGACATTACGTAATATAACACTTGTAAGGTATGATTTTACGATTATATTACAATAATCATTAATACATTATTAACATGGAATTCTAAATGTAGTTTTACAATAAAGAATACATCTGACATTACGTAATATAACACTTGTAAGGTATGATTTTACGATTATATTACAATGATCAATAATACATTATTAACATGGAATTCTAAATGTAGTTTTACAATAAAGAATACATTTGACATTACGTAATATAACACTTGTAAGGTATGATTTTACGATTATATTACAATGATCATTAATACATTATTAACATGAAATTCTAAATGTAGTTTTACAATAAAGAATACATTTGACATTACGTAATATAACACTTGTAAGGTATGATTTTACGATTATATTACAATGATCATTAATACATTATTAACATGAAATTCTAAATGTAGTTTTACAATAAAGAATACATCTGGCATTACGTAATATAACACTTGTAAGGTATGATTTTATGATTATATTACAATGATCAATAATACATTATTAACATGGAATTCTAAATGTAGTTTTACAATAAAGAATACATTTGACATTACGTAATATAACACTAGTATGATTTTACGATTATATTACAATGATTAATAATACATTATTAACATGGAATTCTAAATGTAGTTTTACAATAAAGAATACATCTGACATTACGTAATATAACACTTGTAAGGTATGGTTTCACGATTATATCACAATGATCAATAATGCATTATTAACATGGAATTCTAAATGTAGTTTTACAATAAGGAATACATCTGGCATTACGTAATATAACACTTGTAAGGTATGATTTTACGATTATATCACAATGATCAATAATACATTATTAACATGGAATTCTAAATGTTGTTTTGGAAAAACACTATAGAAATATGTAAAAAAAAACGAAGTACAAAAAGAAAAGGTATTTAATTTCCTATTTGAAATCAGTAAATAATTTATGAGTGCTACATGTAACATTGTCAGCAGTAATTAGAACCAGTGACCTCATGATGTCACAAACGTATTTTATTACAATAAACTGAACCTACAGATGTTGTTACAACCTTATTTTACTACAATGAACTGAACCTACAGGTGCTGTTATAACCTTATCTTACCACAATGAACTGAACCTACAGATGCTGCCTCATCCTTATCTTACTACAATGAACTGAACCAACAGGTGCTGCTACATCCTTATCTTACTACAATGAACTGAACCTACAGGTGCTGCTACATCCTTATCTTACTATAATAAACTGAACCTATAGGTGCTGCTACATCCTTATCTTACTACAATGAACTGAACCTACAGGTACTGCTACATCCTTATCTTACTACAATGAACTGAACCTACAGGTGCTGTTACAATAATAAACTGAACCTACAGGTGCTGTTATAACCTTATCTTACCACAATGAACTGAACCTACAGATGCTGCCTCATCCTTATCTTACTACAATAAACTGAACCTACAGGTGCTGCTACATCCTTATCTTACTACAATGAACTGAACCTACAGGTACTGCTATATCCTTATCTTACTACAATGAACTGAACCTACACTACAGGTGCTGTTACAATAATAAACTGAACCTACAGGTACTGCTACATCCTTATCTTACTACAATGAACTGAACCTACACTACAGGTGCTGTTACAATAATAAACTGAACCTACAGGTGCTGGTACAATCTTATCTTACTACAATGAACTGAACCTACACTACAGGTGCTGTTACAATAATAAACTGAACCTACAGGTACTGCTACATCCTTATCTTACTACAATGAACTGAACCTACACTACAGGTGCTGTTACAATAATAAACTGAACCTACAGGTGCTGGTACAATCTTATCTTACTACAATGAACTGAACCTACAGGTGTGTAACACTGCTTTCTATTGTATTCTCAAAACGTCTGGTATGAGTATTAAGCTCAGGTTAATAAAGAATTACCCTGAAGATGACGTAAGAAGGACGAAACGTTGTTCTGTACTTTATTTTAATTAAAATGTTAATACCCATGCAAACCGTCTCGAGAATACGTTTTTACTTTAAATGGGTTTCTCGTCATCACGAATTTGCTTTCTATTGTCTGTTGGAGACGTTGCTAGACCAAGAAGATCATTTTACAGGGGACGTTGAAGTGAGTTATATAATGTATAGTGTATAGTTATATAAAACCAACATAATATTATATATACTAAACCGTAATTCTGTATTACCCTATATCTGAGAAACCAGCATAATATTATATATACTAAACCGTAATGCTGTATTACCCTATATCTGAGAAACCAGCATAATATTATATATACTAAACCATAATGCTGTATTACCCTATATCTGATAAACCAACATAATATTATATATACTAAACCATAATGCTGTATTATTCTATATCTGAGAAACCAGCATAATATTATATGTACTAAACCATAATGCTGTATTACCCTATATCTGAGAAACCAGCATAATATTATATATACTAAACCATAATGCTGTATTATCCCATATCTAAACCAGTATTTATACACAATAATTCAGGTGTTACTCTTTTATCCACAAAAGTTATTTCCGTGTGATATATTTATAAAAATGAAAACCAGTATTGGAGAAAGTAATTTATCAAAGCTGAAGCCATATGTGATGGCAGGATTGTACACTTACAAAATTCAGATGGGAAAAAACTTGATTCTGTCGACAACAGTACCTCTTGGGAATAATTTAAAATCTACCACTGTAGTAGTGTTGGAACATTAACCTTGTACGTCATCTGTTTGTTATTTTGTTACCGCTGTATGTTAGGAACAATAGTTTATAACCCCAGGGCAGTGTTCCTCTCCCATTCTTGTTGCTATGGTGTTTCCAAGGCTACCAGCCACTACTTACACCGAAATGGGTCGAACAAAATGTTATTACGTCCTAACGCTCTCTCTAATGCACGTGCAAGCTCTCCATGGTAACGAAATGAGGGTGAGCGAGTTGAAGAGGGAACCATTAGGCGATCATGTCGATGGGGGTCATGTTTCCGGTGAAAACCCCTGCGTTTACATATATAATCTAATTCATCCTACAGTAATCGGTGCACAAATGACGAATAAATCGAATTAGCTCGAAGGATACTTAAAATGAATGTTCCAGCTCTTCTATAAGTGTATTACATGTATACGCTTCACAGAAGACAAGAGTGAATGAAAAGTTCTCTTCTCGCTGATGTATTTTTACGTATTGCTTGTTTAAAGCACTCATGTATGTGACACACAAACAATTGGTAATGCATAAGTATTTCTGTGAAGTAGTGTCAAAATAGAATGTAATACGCACACTGATATGAAAAGCCTTTAGCAACGATTAATGACGAACCTTCTTAACTTAATAGAAACTACTAATTGTGTTAAAACTGCTCTTATTATGTTTTTGACTTAATTAATCTGTTTTTGTTTACATCAATATCTCTAATAATTACAAACTAAAATGTTGTTTTTATAACTTATTAAAATGAGTTTTATTTAAACCTAACTTGTTTTTCATACACCTCCTTCCTGATTATCTGGACGTAACTTTTTAAAATAATATTGTTTATTTTACACTTTTGTTTATAGGTCTAAGGAGCTTCAATGTTCCCAAACCATAAGAAATACTTACAGCTCACTGAAATGTTTGTGTCTTTCCTATATTGAACACCATAACAATTTATCCTTTTATTATTTAGGGACCACTAATGTAATTTTACTAAAAAGCAAATATTAAAAATTGTTAAAAATGACTAAGGAGAAATCCTAACTAGACTCTAACATAAGAATAATAATTTGATTTCTATTCTATAATCGATCAGACAAGGAACTTAGTTGTTACAAAGGTAATTATCTGAAAAATAACATTCAAATACCACTATGCGGTCAGACAAGAATGGGTTTAGTCTGTTAGTTGGTTCGTCTTGATAGGTATCATCGCTTTATTCTGTTAGTTGGTTCGTCTTGATATGTATCATCTCTTTATTCTGTTAGTTGGTTCGCATTGATAGCTACCACCTCTTTACTCTGTTAGTAAATTGGTCTTGTTTGCTACCATATCTTTAGTCTGTTAGTAGGTTGGTCTTGATAGGTACCATCATTTTAGTCTGTTAGTAGGTTGGTCTTGATAGGTACCATATCTTTAGTCTGTTAGTAGGTTGGTCTTGATAGCTAATATATCTTTAGTCTGTTAGTAGGTGGGTCTTGATACCTACCATATCTTTAGACTGTTAGTAGATGGGTCTTGATACCTACCACATCTTTAGACTGTTAGTAGATGGGTCTTGATACCTACCATCTCCCTAGTCGGGTACTGGGGTCGTTTAGATAGCAACCATCTCTATATTATGTACACAGGTTAGTCTTGACAACTACTATCTCTTTAGTCTGTTAGTAGGTTCGTCTTGATAGCTACCATCTCTTTACTCTGTTAGTAAAATGGTCTTGTTTGCTACCATATCTTTAGTCTGTTAGTAGGTTGGTCTTGATAGGTACCATCCTTTTAGTCTGTTAGTAGGTTGGTCTTGATAGCTAATATATCTTTAGTCTGTTAGTAGGTGGGTCTTGATACCTACCATATCTTTAGACTGTTAGTAGATGGGTCTTGATACCTACCATCTCCCTAGTCGGGTACTGGGGTCGTTTAGATAGCAACCATCTCTATATTATGTACACAGGTTGGTCTTGACAACTACCATCTCTTTAGTCTGTTAGTCGGTTCGTCTTGATAGCTACCATCTCTTTACTCTGTTAGTAAAATGGTCTTGTTTGCTACCATATCTTTAGTCTGTTAGTAGGTTGGTCTTGATAGGTACCATCCTTTTAGTCTGTTAGTAGGTTGGTCTTGATAGCTACCGTTTCCTTACTCCATTAGCGGGCTGGTCTTGATAGTTACCATCTTTATAGTCTGTTAGTAGGTTACTCTTCATAGTATAATTTCTTTAGTCTCTTAATAGGTTGGTCTTGATACCTACCATGTCTTTAGTTTGATAGTAGGTTGGTCTTGTTAGCTACCATCTCTTTATTGTGTTAGTGGGTTAGACTTGATAGCTACCATCTCTTTAGTCTGTTAGTACGTTGGTCTTGATAGCTACCACCTCTTTAGTCCGATAGTGGGTTCGTCTAGATAGCTACCATCTCTTTAGCTGGTAGTACGTTGGCCTTGATAGCTACCACCTCTTTAGTGCGATAGTGGGTTCGTCTAGATAGCTACCATCTCTTTAGTCTGTTAGTACGTTGCCCTTGATAGCTACCACCTCTTTAGTCCATTATTGGGTTGGTCTTTATTTCTGCCATCTCTTTAGTCTATTTGTAGGTTTGTCTTAAGAGCTACAATCTCTTTAGTCTGTTAGTGAGTTGATCTTGTTAACTACTATCTATTTAGTCTGTTAGTTGGTTGGTCTTTATAGCTATCATCTCTTTAGTCTTTTAGTAGGTTTGTCTTGATAGCTACCATCTCTTTAATCTGTTATTCAGACTATATATTGTATAGGTGTGTGATTAAATTAAGATATATAGTATAGTTGTGTGTGTGTAACTTAAGATATACAGTATCTTAAGTGTTTAACTTAAGATATGCAGCATAGATATGTGTATAGCTTAAGATATACATTATAGGTGTGTATTTAAGTTAAGATATACAGTGTAGGTTTGTATTTAAGTTAAGATGATATACAGTATAGGTGTGTGTATAAGTTAATATACAGAGTATCGGTGTGTGTATAAGTTAATATACAGAGTATGGGTGTATGTATAAGTTAATATACAGAGTATAGGTGTGTGTATAAGTTAAGATACAGAGTATGGGTGTGTGTATAAGTTAATATACAGAGTATAGGTGAGTGTATAAGTTAATATACAAAGTATAGGTGTGTGTATAAGTTAATATACAGAGTATGGGTGTGTGTATAAGTTAATATACAGAGAATAGGTGTGTGTATAAGTTAAGATACAGAGTATAGGTGTGTGTATAAGTTAAGATACAGAGTATGGGTGTATGTATAACTTAAGATACAGAGTATGGATGTGTGTATAACTTAAGATATACGGTATGGATGTGTTGTAAACTTTATACTATTAGACAGAATTCTGTTTCAAGTGTACGACCACAAGTAAAGTTCATACTATTAGACAAAATTCTGTTTCAAGTGTACGACCACAAGTAAAGTTCATACTATTAGACAAAATTCTGTTTCACGTGTACGACCACAAGTAAAGTTCATACTATTAGACAGAATTCTGTTTCAAGTGTACGACCACAAGTAAAGTTCATACTATTAGACAGAATTCTGTTTCACGTGTACGACCACAAGTAAAGTTCATACTATTAGACAGAATTCTGTTTCAAGTGTACGACCACAAGTAAAGTTCATACTATTAGACAAAATTCTGTTTCAAGTGTAAGACCATAAGTAAAGTTCATATTATTAGACAGAATTCTGTTTCACGTGTACGACCACAAGTAAAGTTCATACTATTAGACAGAATTCTGTTTCACGTGTACGACCACAAGTAAAGTTCATACTATTAGACAGAATTCTGTTTCAAGTGTACGACCACAAGTAAAGTTCATACTATTAGACAGAATTCTGTTTCACGTGTACGACCACAAGTAAAGTTCATACTATTAGACAGAATTCTGTTTCAAGTGTACGACCACAAGTAAAGTTCATACTATTAGACAAAATTCTGTTTCAAGTGTACGGCCACAAGTAAAGTTCATACTATTAGACAAAATTCTGTTTCACGTGTACGACCACAAGTAAAGTTCATACTATTAGACAAAATTCTGTTTCAAGTGTACGACCACAAGTAAAGTTCATACTATTAGACAAAATTCTGTTTCAAGTGTACGGCCACAAGTAAAGTTCATACTATTAGACAGAATTCTGTTTCAAGTGTACGATCACAAGTAAAGTTCATACTATTAGACAGAATTCTGTTTCAAGTGTACGACCACAAGTAAAGTTCATACTATTAGACAGAATTCTGTTTCAAGTGTACGACCACAAGTAAAGTTCATACTATTAGACAAAATTCTGTTTCACGTGTACGACCACAAGTAAAGTTCATACTATTAGACAGAATTCTGTTTCACGTGTACGACCACAAGTAAAGTTCATACTATTAGACAGAATTCTGTTTCAAGTGTACGACCACAAGTAAAGTTCATACTATTAGACAAAATTCTGTTTCAAGTGTAAGACCATAAGTAAAGTTCATATTATTAGACAGAATTCTGTTTCACGTGTACGACCACAAGTAAAGTTCATACTATTAGACAAAATTCTGTTTCAAGTGTAAGACCATAAGTAAAGTTCATATTATTAGACAGAATTCTGTTTCACGTGTACGACCACAAGTAAAGTTCATACTATTAGACAGAATTCTGTTTCACGTGTACGACCACAAGTAAAGTTCATACTATTAGACAGAATTCTGTTTCACGTGTACGACCACAAGTAAAGTTCATACTATTAGACAGAATTCTGTTTCAAGTGTACGACCACAAGTAAAGTTCATACTATTAGACAGAATTCTGTTTCACGTGTACGACCACAAGTAAAGTTCATACTATTAGACAGAATTCTGTTTCAAGTGTACGACCACAAGTAAAGTTCATACTATTAGACAAAATTCTGTTTCAAGTGTACGACCACAAGTAAAGTTCATACTATTAGACAGAATTCTGTTTCAAGTGTACGACCACAAGTAAAGTTCATACTATTAGAGAAAATTCTGTTTCAAGTGTACGACCACAAGTAAAGTTCATACTATTAGACAAAATTCTGTTTCAAGTGTACGACCACAAGTAAAGTTCATACTATTAGACAAAATTCTGTTTCAAGTGTACGACCACAAGTAAAGTTCATACTATTAGACAAAATTCTGTTTCAAGTGTACGACCACAAGTAAAGTTCATACTATTAGACAAAATTCTGTTTTACGTGTACGACCACAAGTAAAGTTCATACTATTAGACAAAATTCTGTTTTACGTGTACGACCACAAGTAAAGTTCATACTATTAGACAAAATTCTGTTTCAAGTGTACGACCACAAGTAAAGTTTATACTATTAGACAGAATTCTGTTTCAAGTGTACGACCACAAGTAAAGTTTATACTATTAGACAGAATTCTGTTTCAAGTGTACGACCACAAGTAAAGTTTATACTATTAGACAGAATTCTGTTTCACGTGTACGACCATAAGTAAACTTTATACTTTTAGAAATAATTCTGTTTCATATGTAAATGATCAGTGATGACGAGAAAACCCACTTGTAGAGAAAAATATATATGTCAAAACGGCTGGTATGGGTTGAAAAAATTCGCTCTTCTACATAAAAATTTTGTCAACCCAAACCAGCCATTTTGACATATATACATAAATTAGTAGAAAGAAGAATTTCTTGGTATCTATTTTATAAAGATATAAAAGGACGTTTTATTTGTACCGATGTATACAACTGAAAAGGATTAAAAATATTTTTTTGAGACTTTCGTGAGTAAAAATCTTGCATTATATGAAACTAGAACTTAGTTTTTGGTTTAGGGGAGTTTTTCCTTCAGGTTAACTACCCAGAAAGTTTTATATCTGTTTCGGTACAGAATTTTTAAAATGATAACTGAATATTTTACTATATATAAGATGACATTCTATGATAACTAAATATTTTACTATGTATAAGATGACATTCTATGATAACTAAATATTTTACTATGTATAAGATGACATTCTATGATAACTAAATATTTTACTATGTATAAGATGATATTCTATGATAACTAAATATTTTACTATGTATAAGATGACATTCTATGATAACTAAATATTTTACTATGTATAAGATGACATTCTATGATAACTAAATATTTTACTATGTATAAGATGACATTCTATGATAACTAAATATTTTACTATGTATAAGATGACATTCTATGATAACTAAATATTTTACTATGTATAAGATGATATTCTATGATAACTAAATATTTTACTATATATAAGATGACATTCTATGATAACTAAATATTTTACTATGTATAAGATGACATTCTATGATAACTAAATATTTTACTATGTATAAGATGACATTCTATGATAGCTAAATATTTTACTATGTATAAGATGACATTCTATGATAACTAAATATTTTACTATGTATAAGATGACATTCTATGATAACTAAATATTTTACTATGTATAAGATGACATTCTATGATAGCTAAATATTTTACTGTGTATAAGATGACATTCTATGATAACTAAATATTTTACTATGTATAAGATGACATTCTATGATAACTAAATATTTTACTATGTATAAGATGACATTCTATGATAACTAAATATTTTACTATGTATAAGATGACATTCTATGATAACTAAATATTTTACTATGTATAAGATGACATTCTATGATAACTAAATATTTTACTATGTATAAGATGACATTCTATGATAACTAAATATTTTACTATGTATAAGATGACATTCTATGATAACTAAATATTTTACTATGTATAAGATGACATTCTATGATAACTAAATATTTTACTATGTATAAGATGACATTCTATGATAACTAAATATTTTACTATATATAAGATGACATTCTATGATAACTAAATATTTTACTATGTATAAGATGACATTCTATGATAACTAAATATTTTACTATGTATAAGATGACATTCTATGATAACTAAATATTTTACTATGTATAAGATGACATTCTATGATAACTAAATATTTTACTGTGTATTTTACATTCTACTGTATTTCCTACTACCACGGTCATTATCAGTTCACACCGAAAAGAACGGGCAGGTAGAATGTGCAGGAGATATGGAATGTTGTCTCATGATTTCTGTTCGCTGTGTGAAAAAATAGAAAGAAAGGCCTAGGAGACAATCTCTCTGAATGCTTTGTAACCTGAGCTGTGTTTAGTATCCAAGTTATGTGAACAGTACGAAATCGTGGCCTTACTGCTTTGGTGTACGTTGGAAATGGAGGATTACAGTTTCACAATGGCCGTCTATATAAAAACGCAGTTTGTTTCTAGACTCACATGTACAAGTGTCCCCGCTGTAATTGCGGTTGGCGTCAGTTTAGTTATTTCCGCCGTGTTGCCCTCGAAAGGGTCGCTGATCGACCACGGCAGACCCGGGAGCGGAGGCCAGCAGTGTCTTTACTTACCGCACAAACACTGTATGGGATAGGTAGAAGGTATGGTCCATTTCACTATAGGAAACAAGGCGGAACGCTTCAAGGAAGTCCAGGAATGTTGAAACCCCGTAGAGAACGTTCCTAAAAAACGACAAACACTCTCGGATTACCGATCAAAAAATCAAACGAAATAATATACCTTCTCTCATTGTCTGTCGGACAGGTGAAGCAACATCAGCCAGATATGAACACAGCCCTAACCTATCTTCACTGTAACTAAAACACTTTGTGTTTTATTCTAAAATGGCGCTTTGTAACATCAAGTATACTGCTACGTATTGCCACTGTCGTTATAAATACCTCTGACTAAAACTTCACCCAGTCAAAAACACAAACTAAGAAAACAATTACTTAGGCCTAACTTGAAAATGAAGGAAGAAGTCATCATAACAGTTTTGTTAAGGTGTTCGGCCTTTGGAATCTACTACTTTCAGACGTTGTTGAGGTGGAACGTATATGAGTGAGTTTAATAACTCATTTGATAAATATAATAATCATAAAGCTGGCTTTATTATTTATATTTCACTTATTTCATGGGCCAATAGGTGTCTTGCTGTAACATTACGTCACAAAATCACTTGATTTTGTCCGATCATTTTAGCGGTTCCAGTTAAGTTTCTAGTAAAAAGGAATTACACCTACTGCACTGGACACCTACTTACAACTACTAAGGTATTATCGATAGGTATTACACCTATTACCTAATAGAAATATTAATTCCAGCCTATTTACTGTATTGAAGACAACCGAATGAATTATGGGTAAGGCATAGTGGCCTGATGCATGTAGAACGATTTGGTCAGGTTAGCCATAGTGGCCTGATGCATGTCGAATCAGCTGGTTAGGTTAGCCATAGTGGCCTGATGCATGTGGAACCAGTTGGTTAGGTTAGCCATAGTGGCCTGATGCATGTGGAACCAGTTGGTTAGGTTATTCATAGTGGCCTGATGCATGTGGAACCAGTTCGTTAGGTTACTCATAATGGCCTGATGCATGTGGAACCAGTTGGTTAGGTTACTCATAGTGGCCTGATGCATGTGAAACCAGTTGGTTAGGTTAACCATAGCGGCCTGATGCATGTGGAATCAGTTGGTTAGGTATAGCTGACCACCCTACACAACAATCGTTTTTTTATTTAAAACATGTTTCTAAGCTTAGTTAATACCTTATAGAATAAAACTGTTTTTACAGGTACTGTCTTTGTTTAAGCTTTCTACACTTCATTCTGATTGTTATTAGATCAAGTATTTGGGGTAAATGAACAGGAAACATTATCGATAAGAAATTGTAACGAAAAGTGTTTAGAATGCGTGCACGTGAGAATTAACTATCCTGTGTTACATATATATTTTCTCTACAAGTGGGATTTCTCGTCATCACTGTTTATCCTGTGTTACACTGTAGGCCCAGACCAAAGATGGTGTATTGCCTAACCCTGAATATCTAACTACTTTTCTTCTTGTAGGGTGAGTGTCATAGCTTTACCTAAAGCTTTCCTTATCTCATGCTTAACTTACGTGTTCTCACTTTATATCTTTGATATATAGAACAAACAAATATACAAATAAACTTTTATAAGTACGTTTTACGTCTGTGTTCTATGCGTTAAACTCATAACCAGTTTAACCTTGTCAAAAACAAATATGGCGTCGGCAGAATACTCCGGTATGTTTGACATGCGCAGTGTTAATTCATTATAGACCAACTACTATCATGCAGTTAACAATGCAGCGATTAATCAACCGATCTTCCTTCTGTCTTGCCGAGTTGAAGTGAGGCGTCTAGAAAGAGTAATGGTCCTTGTTTCTAAGTCCGGGTCCTTGTCTTACTGGTCCCTTATCAAGTCCTACATCTGTCCGCGAGCGTCCTCTGGCGAGCTCTGCTGTCAGCGTCGAGGACATAATTTAAAGGATTATAAACGATTCATAGAGCTTCTCGGACAGGTCACGTGAACACCCTCCAGCTTTTTCATTGGTCCATAGTTTTGGTGAAGATAAAGTGTTCCAGGTGAAGTTTCCTCCCAGGATGAAGGTTTTTTTTTCCAAATAGCATATGCAGATATTTTATTTGACCTCGAGTAAGATGAAAGACTGACGCACTGCATACGTCATCGGGGCTTTATGTGGCTACCAAGTTCGACACACCGATAAAACTATTGCCCATCTGTTTAAAAAAAAAAAACGTTCATAATACTAGGGTCTGACTAAGTTGGTGTAAGGTTCAAACGACAAGACCAGATCGCTATCGTCCGCATTCATCGAGCTAGCTGGAGTTTATGAGTTGCTTGTTTCACCGTGGAAACCTGCCTGGGACAGGTGTCGACCACCTCCCACTGCGCTGTCGCCGACTATGGGGCGCAAGGTCGCCGATAGCATCACTTCACGGAGCCACACTAAACCCAGTCTGATGGGGGGAGACTCGGTGTTTGTGGCCGGATGTCTTTGTCTTAGTACGTTATCACGATTATCTTAAAGGCCTCGCACAATGGTGGATGAAACGTCTATCTCTCGCTGAGACACTCACTCAAGAATGTTCCCTTACCTACTGCACGTGGAGGACCAGTAAAAGAACGGTTATCAAGTGAAACACGGCGAGTTCTACGGTTTACATTAAACAGTGTTAAATTGTATATAACTACATCTTTACTTCACCGTTGTCTGTTTGTTACATTAAACAACAAATTAAACTATATATAACTACATCTTTACTTCACCGTTGTCTGTAGTTTCTTTATTACATTAAACAACAAATTAAACTATATATAACTACATCTTTACTTCACCGTTGTCTGTAGTTTCTTTGTTACATTAAACAACAAATTAAACTATATATAACTACATCTTTACTTCACCGTTGTCTGTAGTTTCTTTGTTACATTAAACAACAAATTAAACTATATATAACTACATCTATATTTCACCGTTGTCTATTTGTTACATCAAACAACAAATTAAACAATATATAACTATATCTTTACTTAGCGTTGTCTGTTGTTTGTCAGATTAAACCCTATATCTAAATCGTTACATAAACGTTGTCTGTTGTGTATTTACATTAAACCACGAATTAAACTATACACATAAATCGTTACTTAAACGCTTTCTGTTGTCTGTTACAAATTAAACTGACGTTGTCAGTTGTTTATTTACATTAAACAAATTAAGCTATATATAACTACATCTCTATTTCACCGTTGTCTCTTGTTTATTTGTTACATCTCTATTTCACCGTTGACTGTTATTTGTTTCTTACATTTTTACTTCAACGTTGTCAGTTTTTTTTGTTACATAAAACAGCAAACTATATATCACAACATCTTTACTTCACGATGACACTTCGTAGAAAGGACGGCAACTGCCTGTTGTGGAGACACAAGTGGACGACATTTCGAGAGTCTTCTGCCTTTTCTGTTAAAGTCCATTCTACGAAGATTCATCACAAATACTCCGCCAAAACAATCTATCAAAGAATCTTTACTTCACCGTTGTTTGTTTCTTACATTAAACCACGAATTAAACTGTATATTTAACTCGTTACTTTAACGTTGTCTGTTGTTTATTAACTTTAAACCACCAATTAAACTATACATATAAACCATTAGTTTAACGTTGTCTGTCGTTTATTTATATTAAACCACCAATTAAACTATCTAAGTTGTTACTCTAACTTTGTCTGTTGTTTTACATTAAACCACGAATTAAACTGTATATCTAAATCATTATTTTAACTTTGTTTATTCTATACTCACGTGAAACCACGTATGAAATTGTATATATATATATATGTTGTTAATATAAGGTCTTTTATTTCAACTGCATATCTAAATCATTACTTTAACGTTCTATTCTTTATTTAGATTAAATAAATTAAACTATACATGTAAATCATTACTTTAACGTTCTATTCTTTATTTAGATTAAATAAATTAAACTATATATGTAAATCATTACTTTAACGTTCTATTCTTTATTTAGATTAAATAAATTAAACTATATATGTAAATCATTACTTTAACGTTCTATTCTTTATTTAGATTAAATAAATTAAACTATATATGTAAATCATTACTTTAACGTTCTATTCTTTATTTAGATTAAATAAATTAAACTATATATGTAAATCATTACTTTAACGTTCTATTCTTTATTTAGATTAAATAAATTAAACTATATATGTAAATCATTACTTTAACGTTCTATTCTTTATTTAGATTAAATAAATTAAACTATACATGTAAATCATTACATTAACGTTCTATTCTTTATTTAGATTAAATAAATTAATCTATACATGTAAATCATTACTTTAACGTTCTATTCTTTATTTAGATTAAATAAATTAAACTATACATGTAAATCATTACTTTAACGTTCTATTCTTTATTTAGATTAAATAAATTAAACTATACATGTAAATCATTACTTTAACGTTCTATTCTTTATTTAGATTAAATAAATTAAACTATATATGTAAATCATTTTTTTAACGTTCTATTCTTTATTTAGATTAAATAAATTAATCTATACATGTAAATCATTACTTTAACGTCCTATTCTTTATTTAGATTAAATAAATTAAACTATATATGTAAATCATTACTTTAACGTCCTATTCTTTATTTAGATTAAATAAATTAAACTATATATGTAAATCATTACTTTAACGTTGTATGTTGCATGAAACAGCAAATTAAACTATATATTACAACATCTTTACCGTTGTCTGTTTGTTACAATAAAAAACAAATTAAACTATACCTTTGCTTCACCGTTGTCTGTTCTTTGTTTGTTACTTAAACAACAAATTAAACTATATATGTAAATACATTTTACTTTACTGTCGTCTCTTGCTTGTTTGTTATGTTAAACGACAAATTAAACTATATATATATTTACATCTTTACTTTACCGTTGTCTGTTTCTTACATTAAACAACAAATTAAACTGTATATAACTACATCTTTACTTTATCGTTGTCTGTTGTCTGTTTCTTACATTAAACAACAAATTAAACTGTATATAACTACATCTTTATCGTTGTCTGTTTCTTACATTAAACAACAAATTAAACTGTATATAACTACATCTTTACTTTATCGTTGTCTGTTTCTTACATTAAACAACAAATTAAACTGTATATAACTACATCTTTACTTTATCGTTGTCTGTTTCTTACATTAAACAACAAATTAAACTGTATATAACTACATCTTTATCGTTGTCTGTTTCTTACATTAAACAACAAATTAAACTGTATATAACTACATCTTTACTTTATCGTTGTCTGTTGTCTGTTTCTTACATTAAACAACAAATTAAACTGTATATAACTACATTTTTACTTTATTGTTGTCTGTTTCTTACATTAAACAACAAATTAAACTGTATATAACTACATCTTTACTTTACCGTTGTCTGTTTCTTACATTAAACAACAAATTAAACTGTATATAACTACATTTTTACTTTACCGTTGTCTGTTTCTTACATTAAACAACAAATTAAACTGTATATAACTACATTTTTACTTTACCGTTGTCTGTTTCTTACATTAAACAACAAATTAAACTGTATATAACTACATCTTTATCGTTGTCTGTTTCTTACATTAAGCAACAAATTAAACTGTATATAACTACATTTTTACTTTATTGTTGTCTGTTTCTTACATTAAACAACAAATTAAACTGTATATAACTACATCTTTACTTTACCGTTGTCTGTTTCCTACATTAAACAACAAATTAAACTGTATATAACTACATTTTTCTTTACCGTTGTCTGTTTCTTACATTAAACAACAAATTAAACTGTATATAACTACATTTTTACTTTATTGTTGTCTGTTTCTTACATTAAACAACAAATTAAACTGTATATAACTACATTTTTACTTTACCGTTGTCTGTTTCTTACATTAAACAACAAATTAAACTGTATATAACTACATTTTTACTTTACCGTTGTCTGTTTCTTACATTAAACAACAAATTAAACTGTATATAACTACATCTTTACTTTACCGTTGTCTGTTTCTTACATTAAACAACAAATTAAACTGTATATAACTACATTTTTACTTTACCGTTGTCTGTTTCTTACATTAAACAACAAATTAAACTGTATATAACTACATCTTTATCGTTGTATGTTTCTTACGTTAAACAACAAATTAAACTGTATATAACTACATCTTTACTTCACCGTTATCTGTTTTTTTGTTACATTAAACAACAAACTAAACTATATATTACAACATCTTTACTTCAGGATGGAACTTTGTAGAATGAACGACAACTGCCTGTTGTGGAGACACAAGTGTACAGGACGACGTTTTGAAAGTCTACCGTCGAATCTACGCAGTTTCATCATAAATACCTAAACAATCTATCAAAGAATCTTTTCTTCACCGTTGTCTGTTGTTTATTTATATTAGATCACGAATTAAGCAATATATCTAAAACGTTAGTTTAACGTTCTCTCTTGTTCATTTAGATTAAACCATGAATTAAATTATATGTCGAAATCGTTACTTTAACGTTGTCTGTTGTTTATTACTTTATCCTAATATTCGTTCTAAAAAAACTTTAGTTGACCAATATTTGATTATAAATTAAACAGTAGTGGATTATTTAGACACATAAAACTACAACACAAAACTATCTAGAATGTGTTGAAACTAGTTTCATGCTAAATACTCTAATGCTTTTCTCATACATCCGTGTATTTGTGTTTGTTGAATATAGATACAAACTTCATACTAGTGTCATGTGAAAACGAAAGTGCTGCCAGTCTGATTGTGATGTTGTTAAAGTACTGAACATGCCGCTAATGAGTTCTGTACCTTATATTGTGATATATAAAAGTCATTACCAGTCTGATTGTGATGTTGTTAAAGTACTGAACATGACGCTAATGAGTTCTGTACCTTATATTGTGATATATAAAAGTCATTACCAGTCTGATTGTGATGTTGTTAAAGTACTGAACATGACGCTAATGAGTTCTGTACCTTATATTGTGATATATAAAAGTCATTACCAGTCTGATTGTGATGTTGTTAAAGTACTGAACATGAGGCTAATGAGTTCTGTATCTTATATTGTGATATATAAAAGTCATTACCAGCCTGATTGTGATGTTGTTAAAGTACTGAACATGACGCTAATGAGTTCTGTATCTTATATTGTGATATATAAAAGTCATTACCAGCCTGATTGTGATGTTATTAAAGTAGTGAACATGACGCTAATGAGTTCTGTTCCTTATATTGTGATATATAAAAGTCATTACCAGTCTGATTGTGATGTTAAAGTAGTGAACATGACGCTAAAGAGTTCTGTTCCTTATATTGTGATATATAAAAGTCATTACCAGCCTGATTGTGATGTTGTTAAAGTACTGAACATGACGCTAAAGAGTTCTGTTCCTTATATTGTGATATATAAAAGTCATTACCAGCCTGATTGTGATGTTGTTAAAGTACTGAACATGACGCTAATGACTTCTGTACCTTATATTGTGATATATAAAAGTCATTACCAGTCTGATTATGATGTTGGTAGAGTCCTACTGATCGTGAATCTCATGAATTCCGTACCTTATATTGTGATGTATAAAAGTCATTACCAGCCTGATTGTGATGTTGTTAAAGTACTGAACATGACGCTAATGACTTCTGTACCTTATATTGTGATATATAAAAGTCATTACCAGCCTGATTGTGATGTTGTTAAAGTACTGAACATGACGCTAATGAGTTCTGTACCTTATATTGTGATATATAAAAGTCATTACCAGTCTGATTGTGATGTTGTTAAAGTACTGAACATGACGCTAATGAGTTCTGTACCTTATATTGTGATATATAAAAGTCATTACCAGTCTGATTGTGATGTTGTTAAAGTACTGAACATGACGCTAATGAGTTCTGTATCTTATATTTTGATATATAAAAGTCATTACCAGTCTGATTGTGATGTTAAAGTAGTGAACATGACGCTAAAGAGTTCTGTTCCTTATATTGTGATATATAAAAGTCATTACCAGCCTGATTGTGATGTTGTTAAAGTACTGAACATGACGCTAAAGAGTTCTGTTCCTTATATTGTGATATATAAAAGTCATTACCAGTCTGATTGTGATGCTGTTAAAGTACTGAACATGACGCTAATGAGTTCTGTATCTTATATTTTGATATATAAAAGTCATTACCAGCCTGATTGTGATGTTATTAAAGTACTGAACATGACGCTAAAGAGTTCTGTTCCTTATATTGTGATATATAAAAGTCATTACCAGTCTGATTGTGATGTTAAAGTAGTGAACATGACGCTAAAGAGTTCTGTTCCTTATATTGTGATATATAAAAGTCATTACCAGCCTGATTGTGATGTTGTTAAAGTACTGAACATGACGCTAAAGAGTTCTGTTCCTTATATTGTGATATATAAAAGTCATTACCAGCCTGATTGTGATGTTGTTAAAGTACTGAACATGACGCTAATGACTTCTGTACCTTATATTGTGATATATAAAAGTCATTACCAGTCTGATTATGATGTTGGTAGAGTCCTACTGATCGTGAATCTAATGAATTCCGTACCTTATATTGTGATGTATAAAAGTCATTACCAGCCTGATTGCGATGTTCTTAAAGTACTGAACATGAATCTCAGAAGTCCTATAATTTAACCTTATGATGTGTAATAATCTTCCAAGAACAGTTACATGTTTAACACTAATAAAAGAATAACGCTAATGAACATTATCAAATAATCGCTCTCTTTATTTTCGATACGAGATAAGCAAGATGGGATATAAAATATGTTAGTGTTGTAAACATGGTAGAAACGTGGTTTCGTTAACGTGAGATACGTAATTTACAAAACAAATATCCAACACTCTTAACCCTCAAAATACATACAACAATGGTCATGAAGTTCGGTATTACACTGTCGAAGACGCCATTTTGTTAAAGAGCAACGTTGGGGTTCTCACAAGAGCCAATGGGAGTTTGAGCAGCAGGTTGCTTAGTTACGAAGACAACGTTTTGCTAGATATGTGTTTACCGAACCTATGAAACAAGTACTTGCTAGTCGGGTAACAATGACTCAATGTTTATTTAACACCCCACCAACAAAACACTCTGACAGCGTGACGAACTTCATTATAGCAATTCGCTACGGTCAGCGAGCACGTGACGCCGCTAGAGGCGTTGTTGGATAATTTATTCGCTAGATTTCTACCGGAGTTATTCTCTCAAAATCGTAGTATCCCCTCAGCTTTTCTAATCACATTAGCTCCACTCAGAAAATTATTTGAGCGAGTAATCCTCGAACACTGATGGGCGGGAAATAAACTTCTTTTGACAAAAGTGTCGCGTTACAATGTCTCGTGTTTCATAGTTACAATAGTATTAAGTATCTAAGGTACAGGGTACCAAACTCGTCCTGGAACTACACTCTACGAACCGTGAATATGTTCTTAGATTTTGTAACGCTATGTACACTTACGCTATATACATTTAGTTAAACTCAATGTATCCCTACACACATAAGAACTGTTACCAGATTGTCATCTACTTCTAAAGTGTTGTTTTTGTGTTTTAAGTTATGCGCAAAGCTACTCGAGGGCTATCTGCACTATCCGTCCCTAATTTAGCAGTGTAAGACTAAAGGAAAGGCAGCTAGTCATCACCACCCACCGCCAAATCTTGGGCTACTCTCTTACCAACGAATACTAGGATTGAACGTAACATGCTCGCCTTTTCAGCCGTAGGGGCGTTATAATGCGACTCGTAACCTAAGGTTCGCACGCCTCAACCTACCTGGCAATGCCGGACCACTTCTGGAGTGAGTGACAAAAAAACAATTTCTAATTAATCTTAAAAAGCTAAGGCAGAGAGATAACATTAAACTATTGATATAAAATCTCACCCACAGACAACACAAGACAGTTAACCAAGCCTATTCACTGGTTAGTTATTAATTCCTTAACACAGTTAATTACACCTGTTAACTCGTTAGTTATTACTTCCTTAACACAGTTATTTACATCTGTTCACTGGTTAGTTATTACTTCATTAACAGAGTTAATTACATCTGTTTACTAGTTAGTTATAACTCCATTAACACAGTTAATCTTGTATCTTTACTAGTTATTACTTCCTTAACACAGTTAATTACACCTGTTTACTAGTTAGTTATTACTTCCTTAACACAGTTAATTATACCTGTTTACTAGTTAGTTATTACTTCCTTAACACAGTTAATTATACTGTTTACTAGTTAGTTATTACTTCCTTAACACAGTTAATTATACCTGTTTACTAGTTAGTTATTACTTCCTGAACACAGTTAATTACACCTGTTTACTAGTTAGTTATTACTTCCTGAACACAGTTAATTACATCTGTTTACTAGTTAGTTATTACTTCCTTAACACAGTTAATTATACCTGTTTACTACTTAGTTATTACTTCCTTAACACAGTTAATTATACCTGTTTACTAGTTAGTTATTACTTCATGAACACAGTTAATTACACCTGTTTACTAGTTAGTTATTACTTCCTGAACACAGTTAATACACCTGTTTACTAGTTAGTTATTACTTCCTTAACACAGTTAATTATACCTGTTTACTAGTTAGTTATTACTTCCTTAACACAGTTAATTATACCTGTTTACTAGTTAGTTATTATTTCCTTAACACAGTTAATTATTACTGTTTACTAGTTAGTTATTACTTCCTTAACACAGTTAATTATACCTGTTTACTAGTTAGTTATTACTTCCTGAACACAGTTAATTACACCTGTTTACTAGTTAGTTATTACTTCCTGAACACAGTTAATTACATCTGTTTACTAGTTAGTTATTACTTCCTTAACACAGTTAATTATACCTGTTTACTACTTAGTTATTACTTCCTTAACACAGTTAATTATACCTGTTTACTAGTTAGTTATTACTTCATGAACACAGTTAATTACACCTGTTTACTAGTTAGTTATTACTTCCTGAACACAGTTAATACACCTGTTTACTAGTTAGTTATTACTTCCTGAACACAGTTAATTACATTTGTTTACTAGTTAATTATTACTTCCTTAACACAGTTAATTATACCTGTTTACTAGTTAGTTATTACTTCCTTAACACAGTTAATTATACCTGTTTACTAGTTAGTTATTACTTCCTGAACACAGTTAATTACATCTGTTTACTAGTTAGTTATTACTTCCTGAACACAGTTAATTACACCTGTTTACTAGTTAGTTATTACTTCCTGAACACAGTTAATTACACCTGTTTACTAGTTAGTTATTACTTCCTTAACACAGTTAATTACATCTATTTACTAGTTAATTATTACTTCCTCAACACAGTTAATTACACCTGTTTACTAGTTAGTTATTACTTCCTTAACACAGTTAATTACATCTGTTTACTAGTTAGTTATTACTTCCTTAACACAGTTAATTACACCTGTTTACTAGTTAGTTATTACTTCCTGAACACAGTTAATTACATCTGTTTACTAGTTAGTTATTACTTCCTGAACACAGTTAATTACATCTGTTTACTAGTTAGTTATTACTTCCTGAACACAGTTAATTACATCTGTTTACTAGTTAATTATTACTTCCTGAACACAGTTAATTACACCTGTTTACTAGTTAGTTATTACTTCCTTAACACAGTTAATTACACCTGTTTACTAGTTAGTTATTACTTCCTGAACACAGTTAATTACTTCTGTTTACTAGTTAGTTATTACTTCCTGAACACAGTTAATTACATCTGTTTACTAGTTAGTTATTACTTCCTCAACACAGTTAATTACACCTGTTTACTAGTTAGTTATTACTTCCTGAACACAGTTAATTACACCTGTTTACTAGTTAGTTATTACTTCCTTAACACAGTTAATTACACCTGTTTACTAGTTAGTTATTACTTCCTGAACACAGTTAATTACATCTGTTTACTAGTTAGTTATTACTTCCTGAACACAGTTAATTACATCTGTTTACTAGTTAGTTATTACTTCCTCAACACAGTTAATTACACCTGTTTACTAGTTAGTTATTACTTCCTGAACACAGTTAATTACACCTGTTTACTAGTTAGTTATTACTTCCTTAACACAGTTAATTACACCTGTTTACTAGTTAGTTATTACTTCCTGAACACAGTTAATTACACCTGTTTACTACTTAGTTATTACTCCATTAACACAGTTAATCTTGCCTGTTTACTAGTTATTACTTCCTTAACACAGTTAATTACACCTGTTTACTAGTTAGTTATTACTTCCTTAACACAGTTAATTATACCTGTTTACTAGTTAGTTATTACTTCCTGAACACAGTTAATTACATCTGTTTACTAGTTAGTTATTACTTCCTGAACACAGTTAATTACATCTGTTTACTAGTTAGTTATTACTTCCTGAACACAGTTAATTACATCTGTTTACTAGTTAATTATTACTTCCTCAACACAGTTAATTACACCTGTTTACTAGTTAGTTATTACTTCCTGAACACAGTTAATTACATCTGTTTACTAGTTAGTTATTACTTCCTGAACACAGTTAATTACATTTGTTTACTAGTTAATTATTACTTCCTCAACACAGTTAATTACACCTGTTTACTAGTTAGTTATTACTTCCTGAACACAGTTAATTACACCTGTTTACTAGTTAGTTATTACTTCCTGAACACAGTTAATTACATCTGTTTACTAGTTAATTATTACTTCCTGAACACAGTTAATTACACCTGTTTACTAGTTAGTTATTACTTCTTGAACACAGTTAATTATACCTGTTTACTAGTTAGTTATTACTTCCTTAACACAATTAACCTTGCCTGTTTACTAGTTACTTATTACAGAGGACATACTGTGTTATTTTACATTTTGGTCTCAGTCTTAAGCCATTTCTACGTGTGTTGTTATGTTGTTTTCTTGTGCGAACTTCATATGTGTTGTACTGATAGCAATAAAAAACAAAGTACGAGTGAGTTTGTTGAGATTTAAAAGTTACATATAAGTATTTGAGATTTTGTTCTAAACTTAACTTTCGTACGACTGTTTGTTAGTTATAATAACTTGCGAATAATAGAATAGAATAATATGTGAGTCACGCTACTCCTGGTCTGTTCGCTATCGACGAAGATTTTATCCGTGTACACAAAGTGATCATGGGATAAGACCAACCCATTACTTGTTTGGTGCTGTTCATATTATAAGGTCTCTTCAACTGGAACACTTCTGTTGTGTTGTAGTTCTATTTATATCCGTTAGAGCTCAGAATGAGGGTTAGGTTTTGAATCAGTTTCACTTCACCGTAGAGTAACCAAATTACTTTAGGTATGTGAATATTGTTAACATACATATGTACAGAGGACATACTATTTAATTACTCTGGTGAGAGATATGTACAGAGGACATACTATTTAATTACTCTGGTGAGGGATATGTACAGAGGACATACTATTTAATTACTCTGGTGAGGGATATGTACAGAAGACATACTATTTAATTACTCTGGTGAGAGATATGTACAGAGGACATAATATTTAATTACTCTGGTGAGGGATATGTACAGAGGACATACTATTTAATTACTCTGGTGAGGGATATGTAGAGAGGACATACTATTTAATTACCCTGGTGAGGGATATGTACAGAGGACATACTATTTAATTACTCTGGTGAGAGATATGCACAGAGGACATACTATTTAATTACTCTGGTGAGGGATATGTAGAGAGGACATACTATTTAATTACCCTGGTGAGGGATATGTAGAGAGGACATACTATTTAATTACCCTGGTGAGGGATATGCACAGAGGACATACTATTTAATTACTCTGGTGAGGGATATGCACAGAGGACATACTATTTAATTACTCTGGTGAGGGATATGTACAGAGGACATACTATTTAATTACTCTGGTGAGGGATATGTAGAGAGGACATACTATTTAATTGCTCTGGTGAGGGATATGTAGAGAGGACATACTATTTAATTACTCTGGTGAGGGATATGTAGAGAGGACATACTATTTAATTACTCTGGTAGGGATATGTACAGAGGACATACTATTTAATTACTCTGGTGAGGGATATGTACAGAGACATACTATTTAATTACTCTGGTGAGGGATATGTAGAGAGGACATACTATTTAATTACCTTGGTGAGGGATATGTACAGAGGACATACTATTTAATTACTCTTGTCAAAGAGAAATCAGAAACTGTTACGTAGAAGCCTGGCGCATCTTTACCCAAGCTGTGCTGATGAGCCTTCAATAGACGAAACTGCAGTGTACAACTCAGCCAATCAGAGAAACGTTACGTGTCTACGTCACGGATTCTCCGTTCGATTTTCACCCCGATGAAAAGGGAGATAAATTTTTTAAAATATATACATTAGACTAAAAACACGAAATTATTTATCAGATTTATTTATAGTTTTCTTTTTACCCCAGAACGAGCTAACCAAACACTGCTTCAACGGAAGTTAATAAACGTATGTTATAACTAAATAGTTTCCTTATTCGTGTCAATAACAGAATAGCGTTTCTCTTTATGACAATTTTGACTTATTTCTCATGATTATAGGCGGAATTAGCGACACAATTTAGCATGTCTGGAAACAAACTTTTATTAAAAAACTTTAATTTGTAAAAAATGTTAATTATTATTTAATTATAACGTTAAACATCTGTCGTACTGTTGTCACTTGGGAGAGGTTAGGTACATATGACATTTTAAGTTATACAGAAGGATGGACAGTTGCTAAAGGGAAAACGCGTTGTGTCTCCAGCACGGACTACTCTCGAGTAATTGTCCGGAACCATGCTTCTCTCATCTTTCCGCCTGTCCTCCCGGGGAAAACTGAACCTTCTCGGCGACGTTACATGCGGTATCGAGTTTCGGAGGAGTGCGGAAACCCAGACACTGTCTCCTGGCCGGGGACATCTGCTGCATGTCCCCGACTTCCTTAACTCATGAATATAATATAAAGTACATCTATCAGGCGTGCCCTGTGGCGCCTTGCCGCTGGGTAGGGGGGGACTGGTCTTCTACCCCTAGAATTCTGTTACACTTTGATTGCCCAACGACTTGCTAATAGCGACAGGCCAGTAGAAGGTCAGCGAACACCCAACTGAAGATTTCTCCCATACACTATATGCGTGTTTTTATAACTTCCAAGAAGGTGCGTGACGCAATGACAAACATCATCACCATGGAGACCAGTGTTATGGAAATTAAAACAGTATCGTCTCACCAGCAAACGTACTGGTGCACTGATGAATGAGTGGAAACCTTATTCACCAAGCTAAGTCCAGCTGATGTATCGGTGTGCTGTTGAATGAGTGAAAACCTTATCCACCAAGCTAAGTCCAGCTGATGTATCGGTGTGCTGTTGAATGAGTGAAAACCTTATTCACCAAACTAAGTCTAGCTGATGTATCGGTGTGCTGTTGAATAAGTGAAAACTTTATCCACCAAGCTAAGTCTAGCTGATGTATCGGTGTGCTGTTGAATGAGTGAAAACCTTATCCACCAAGCTAGGTCTAGCTGATGTATCAGTGTGCTGTTGAATGAGTGAAAACCTTATCCACCAAGCTAGGTCTAGCTGATGTATCGGTGTGCTGTTGAATGAATGAAAACCTTATCCACCAGGCTACGTCTGGCTGATGTATCGGTGTGCTGATGAATGAGTGAAAACCTTATCTACCAAGCTAAGTCTAGCTGATGTATCGGTGTGCTGTTGAATGAGTCGAAACCTTATCCACCAGGCTAAGTCTAGCTGATGTATCGGTGTGCTGTTGAATGAGTGAAAACCTTATCTACCAAGCTAAGTCTAACTGATGTATCGGTGTGCTGTTGAATGAATGAAAACCTTATCCATTAGGCTAAGTCTGGCTGATGTATCGGTGTGCTGTTGAATGAGTGAAAACCTTATCCACCAGGCTAAGTCTGGCTGATGAATCGGTGTGCTGTTGAATGAGTGAAAACCTTATCCATCAGGCTAAGTCTAGCTGATGTATCGGTGTGCTGTTGAATGAGTGAAAACCTTATCTACCAAACTAAGTCTAACTGATGTATCGGTGTGCTGTTGAATGAGTGAAAACCTTATCCACCAGGCTAAGTCTGGCTGATGTATCGGTGTGCTGTTGAATGAGTGACAACCTTATCCACCAAGCGAAATCTAGCTGATATATCAGTGTGCTGTTGAATGAGTGAAAACCTCATCCACTAAGCTAAGTCTAGCTGATGTATCGGTGTGCTGTTGAATGAGTGAAAATCTTATCCACCAAGCTAAGTCTAACTGATGTATCGGTGTGCTGTTGAATGAGTGAAAACCTTATCCATCAGGCTAAGTCTAGCTGATGTATCGGTGTGCTGTTGAATGAGTGAAAACCTTATCTACCAAACTAAGTCTAACTGATGTATCGGTGTGCTGTTGAATGAGTGAAAACCTTATCCACCAGGCTAAGTCTGGCTGATGTATCGGTGTGCTGTTGAATGAGTGACAACCTTATCCACCAAGCGAAATCTAGCTGATATATCGGTGTGCTGTTGAATGAGTGAAAACCTCATCCACTAAGCTAAGTCTAGCTGATGTATCGGTGTGCTGTTGAATGAGTGAAAATCTTATCCACCAAGCTAAGTCTAACTGATGTATCGGTGTGCTGTTGAATGAGTGAAAACCTTATCCACCGAGCTAAGTCTAGCTGATGTATCGGTGTGCTGTTGAATGAGTGAAAACCTTATCCACCAAACTAAGTCTAATGTATCGGTGTGCTGTTGAATTATCCACCGTCTAGCTGAAAACCTGTATCGGTGTGCTGTTGAATGAGTGAAAACCTTATCCACCTAAGCTAAGTCTGGCTGATGTATCGGTGTGCTGTTGAATGAGTGAAAACCTTATCCACCAAAGTCTAAGTCTGGCTGATGTATCGGTGTGCTGTTGAATGAGTGAAAACCTTATCCACCAAGCTAAGTCTGGCTGATGTATCGGTGTGCTGTTGAATGAGTGAAAACCTTATCCACCAGGCTAAGTCTGGCTGATGTATCGGTGTGCTGTTGAATGAGTGACAACCTTATCCACCAGGCTAAATCTAGCTGATGTATCCGTGTGCTGTTGAATGAGTGAAAACCTTATCTACCAAGCTAATTCTAGCTGATGTATCAGTGTGCTGTTGAATGAGTGAAAACCTGAAAATGTATCGGTGTGCTGTTGAATGAGTGAAAACCTTATCTACCAAACTAAGTCTAACTGATGTATCGGTGTGCTGTTGAATGAGTGAAAACCTTATCCACCAGACCAAGCTAATTCTAGCTGATGTATCAGTGTGCTGTTGAATGAGTGAAAACCTTATCCACCAAGCTAAGTCTAGCTGATGTATCGGTGTGCTGTTGAATGAGTGACAACCTTATCCACCAGGCTAAGTCTAGCTGATGTATCCGTGTGCTGTTGAATGAGTGAAAACCTTATCTACCAAGCTAAGTCTAGCTGATGTATCGGTGTGCTGTTGAATGAGTGAAAACCTCTTCCACCAAGCTAAGTCTAGCTGATGTATCGGTGTGCTGTTGAATGAGTGAAAACCTTATCCACCAGGCTAAGTCTGGCTGATGTATAGGTGTTGGGAGGTATAAGTGGAAACCTTTCCTATCAAGCTAAGTTTGGCTGATGTATAGGTGTGTGGGGAGGGCAGTGGAAACCTTATCTACCAAGCTAAGTCTGGCTGATGTATAGGTGTTGGGAGGTATAAGTGGAAACCTTTCCTACCAAGCTAAGTCTGGCTGATGTATAGGTGTGTTGGGAGGTATAAACCTTAACCTTAAGTGGAAACCTTAACCACAGCCTGATTCATATATAGGTGTATGTGGACGATATAAAACTAACTTTACTAAATCTAGTTTGGAAGAAGAAATCACATTTGTAAGGCTCCCTAGGAGTACATCTAAGTTGTGGTTCAAGCCCTAAATAAAAGCTAGAGAACCCAGCAAAGAAAAACCTGAGTTGAAGGGCTGGAGTGAGATATTTTTATCCAAACAGTTGGTTTCCGACCTGTTTATTTACTAATTGCACTGTATCATCAGGCTCGTTCTTTTGGCATTACAATAAAAACATAGAAGCGGAAAGTGTTAGAATGGAAGACTCCTATAGACACGTGTCTCGTATTGTATCGAGATAACCCCTATTGTGACTGATGTAACCAACGTCATCTCCTGCTTCTCTAGGGTCACAAAGTGATGACAGTCGAGCCGGCCACACAAATTCTATCGGGTGGGAAGTACCCTCGACTGAAGAGTCGTGTTACTAAATACACACATTTCGTCTTATCCAAACACCGGTACAACGCGATAAAGATTTCTTCTATTATCACCTGTTCAGCTGTAATACAACTTGTAGCTAAGCTAACAAACCTTCACCGTCATCGAAGTAAGAGTAGTGTTTTTCCAGATACATAAAACGAATATTTGGTGTATTCCTTTCAGGAAGATAATGTCAAAGTGATATATTAAAGTAGCTATAAGTAAATCTTTTAACATTCTCTACGGTCTTTAATAGAACCAGATTAGTTCATCTGAACAACTGGAAGAGAAACATTTTACGAACGAGTAGAAAACTTCATTATACAACACAGATAACTGATGTGGTACGTCATTGTACTACACAGATAACTGATGTAGTACGTCATTGTACTACACAGATAGCTGATGTAGTACGTCATTGTACTACACAAATAGCTGATGTAGTACGTCATTATACTACACAGATAGCTGATGTAGTACGTCATTGTACTACACAGATAACTGATGTGGTACCTCATTATGCTGCACAGATAGCTGATGTAGTACGTCATTATACTGCACAGATAACTGATGTGGTACGTCATTGTACTACACAGATAACTGATGTAGTACGTCATTATACTACACAGATAACTGATGTAGTACGTCATTATACAACACAGATAACTGATGTAGTACGTCATTGTACTACACAGATAACTGATGTAGTACGTCATTATACAACACAGATAACTGATGTAGTACGTCATTGTACTACACAGATAACTGATGTAGTACGTCATTGTACTGCACAGGTAGCTGATGTAGTACGTCATTGTACTACACAGATAACTGATGTAGTACGTCATTGTACAACACAGATAGCTGATGTAGTTCGTCATTATACTACACAGATATCTTATGTAGTTTATCATTGTACTACACAGATAACTGATGTCGAACGTCATTGTACTACACAGATAGCTGATGTAGTTCGTCATTATACTACACAGATAACTGATGTAGTACGTCATTATACTGGACAGATAACTGATGTAGTACGTCATTGTACAACACAGATAACTGATGTAGTACGTCATTATACAACACAGATAACTGATGCAGTACGTCATTATACAACACAGATACTGATGTAGTACGTTATTATAGTACACATTTAAAGTAGATACATTTAGCTGACAGTAGCAATTCTGAAACGCGTGCACGTCTTCGGTCATGTGCTAATTATCCCTTCTCGGACTGATATTAGCTCATTAGAAGGGAGAACTATGAACATTTAACTCTCATTAGTACCCTAGAATTCCAGACATGTTTTCACCATCATGTTGATGACAGCACGAGAGTTTCAAATCTTCTTTGGTTGAAGCAACCCTCCCTCTCACACATTCCCACTTCTAAAGACGTACCACAAGAGTAAAAAAAAAAACTTTGGAAAAAACCCAGAAACTTACACAGCTTCGAAAAGAGTGTGACAGTTAAAACCTCAAAAAGGAAAAATAAGAAAGTTATATATGACTTTAAAACAAACACAATATAATAACATTAGTTGTTTAAACTAGAAAATATACAAACACAATATAATAACATTAGTTGTTTAAACTGGAAAACATACAAACACAATATAATGGCATTACTTGTTTAAACTGGAAAATATACAACTACAATATAATGACATTAGTTGTTTAAACTAGAAAACATACAAACACAATATAATGACATTAGTTGTTTAAACTGGAAAACATACAAACACAATATAATGGCATTACTTGTTTAAACTGGAAAATATACAACTACAATATAATGACATTAGTTGTTTAAACTAGAAAACATACAAACACAATATAATGACATTAGTTGTTTAAACTGGAAAACATACAAACACAATATAATAACATTAGTTGTTTAAACTAGAAAATATACAAACACAAAATAATGACATTAGTTGTTTAAACTAGAAAATATACAAACACAATATAATGAGATTAGTTGTTTAAACTAGAAAACATACAACTACAATATAATAACATTACTTGTTTAAACTGGAAAATATACAAACAATATAATAACATTAGTTGTTTAAACTAGAAAATATACAAACACAATATAATAACATTAGTTGTTTAAACTAGAAAATATACAACTACAATATAATGACATTAGTTGTTTAAACTAGAAAATATACAAACACAATATAATGAGATTAGTTGTTTAAACTAGAAAACATACAACTACAATATAATAACATTACTTGTTTAAACTGGAAAATATACAAACACAGTATAATAACATTAGTTGTTTAAACTAGAAAACATACAACTACAATATAATGACATTAGTTGTTTAAACTAGAAAATATACAAACACAATATAATGAGATTAGTTGTTTAAACTAGAAAACATACAACTACAATATAATAACATTACTTGTTTAAACTGGAAAATATACAAACACAGTATAATAACATTAGTTGTTTAAACTAGAAAATATACAACTACAATATAATGACATTACTTGTTTAAACTAGAAAATATACAAACACAGTATAATAACATTAGTTGTTTAAACTAGAAAATATACAACTACAATATAATAACATTAGTTGTTTAAACTAGAAAATATACAACTACAATATAATGACATTAGTTGTTTAAACTAGAAAATATACAAACACAATATAATGAGATTAGTTGTTTAAACTAGAAAACATACAACTACAATATAATAACATTACTTGTTTAAACTAGAAAACATACGAACACAACACAATGATATTAGTTGTTTAAACTAGAAACGTACAAACACAATAAAATGATATTAGTTGTTTAAACTAGAAAACATACAAACACAATATAATGATATTAGTTGTTTAAACTAGAAACGTACAAACACAATAAAATGATATTAGTTATCTATGTTTATTCCAACTACCACAATACTCTTAGTGGACTTAATACTAATTTTTGCTGAGTAGTGAAACTATACACTATGAAACGAAGTCGTTTCATGAAGAGTTAAAATACTGGATACACAACTTTACGTTTCATCAACAGTCAGAGTTCTGGAAACATACCGATGACATTTAACGAACATTCAGTGAACTAGAAACACAAAACTAGTGTATCAGTAATGTGTTTTTTATAGCAAAGCTACATTAAGCTATCTACTGAGCCCACCAAGTGGAAATGAACCCCTAATTGTAGCGTTATAAATCGGAAGGCTTACCCTTGTACCAGCGGCGGCAGCATTTCACTAATAACACTGGAATAGTGTTTATGGCACAACAAATCAGGAGTTGAGTATATAGGAATAGTGTTTATGGAACAACAAATCAGATGTTGAGTAAATAGAAATAGTGTTTATGGAACAACAAATCAGGTTTTGAGGAAATAGGAATAGTGTTTATGGAACATCAAATCAGGTGTTGAGTAAATAGGAATAGTGTTTATGGAACAACAAATCAGATACTGAGTAAATAGGAATAGTGTTTATGGAACAATAAATCAGGTGTTGAGTAAATAGAAATAGTGTTAATGAACAACAAATCAGGTGTTGAGTAAATAGGAATAGTGTTTATGGAACATCAAATCAGGTGTTGAGTAAATAGGAATAGTGTTTATGGAACATCAAATCAGGTGTTGAGTAAATAGGAATAGTGTTTATGGAACAACAAATCAGGTACTGAGTAAATAGGAATAGTGTTTATGGAACATCAAATCAGGTGTTGAGTAAATAGGAATAGTGTTTATGGAACATCAAATCAGGTGTTGAGTAAATAGGAATAGTGTTTATGGAACAACAAATCAGGTACTGAGTAAATAGGAATAGTGTTTATGGAACATCAAATCAGGTGTTGAGAAATAGGAATAGTGTTTATGGAACAACAAATCAGGTACTGAGTAACTAGGAATAGTCTTTATGGAACAACAAATCAGATGTTGAGTAAATAGGAATAGTGTTTATGGAACAACAAATCAGGTACTGAGTAAATAGGAATAGTGTTTATGGAACATCAAATCAGGTGTTGAGAAATAGGAATAGTGTTTATGGAACAACAAATCAGGTACTGAGTAAATAGGAATAGTGTTTATGGAACAACAAATCAGATGTTGAGTAAATAGAAATAGTGTTTATGGAACAACAAATCAGGTTTTGAGGAAATAGGAATAGTGTTTATGGAACAACAAATCAGGTGTTGAGTAAATAGGAATAGTGTTTATGGAACAACAAATCAGGTACTGAGTAAATAGGAATAGTGTTTATGGAACAACAAATCAGGTACTGAGTAAATAGAAATAGTGTTTAGGGAACAACAAATCAGGTACTGAGTAAATAGGAATAGTGTTCATGGAACAACAAATCAGGTACTGAGTATATAGGAATAGTGTTTATGGAACAACAAATCAGGTGTTGAGTAAATAGGAACAGTGTTTATGGAACAACAAATCAGGTACTGAGTAAATAGGAATAGTGTTTATGGAACATCAAATCAGGTGTTGAGTAAATAGGAATAGTGTTTATGGAACAACAAATGAGGTACTGAGTAAATAGCAATAGTGTTTATGGAACAACAAATCAGGTACTGAGTAAATAGGAATAGTGTTTATGGAACAACAAATCAGGTTTTGAGTAAATAGAAATAGTGTTTATGGAACAACAAATCAGGTGTTGAGTAAATAGGAATAGTGTTTATGGAACAACAAATCAGGTACTGAGTAAATAGGAATAGTGTTTATGGAACAACAAATCAGGTACTGAGTAAATAGGAATAGTCTTTATGGAACAACAAATCAGATACTGAGTAAATAGAAATAGTGTTTATGGAACAACAAATCAGATGTTGAGTAAACAGGAATAGTGTTTATGGAACAACAAATCAGGTACTGAGTAAATAGGAATAGTGTTTATGGAACAACAAATCAGGTACTGAGTAAATAGGAATAGTGTTTATGGAACAACAAATCAGGTACTGAGTAAATAGGAATAGTGTTTATGGAACAACAAATCAGGTACTGAGTAAATAGGAATAGTGTTTATGGAACAACAAATCAGGTACTGAGTAAATAGAATAGTAGTGTTTATGGAACAACAAATCAGATGTTGAGTAAACAGGAATAGTGTTTATGGAACAACAAATCAGGTACTGAGTAAATAGGAATAGTGTTAATGAACAACAAATCAGGTACTGAGTAAATAGAAATAGTGTTTATGGAACAACAAATCAGGTGTTGAGTAAATAGGAATAGTGTTTATGGAACAACAAATCAGGTACTGAGTAAATAGGAATAGTGTTTATGGAACATCAAATCAGGTGTTGAGTAAATAGGAATAGTGTTTATGGAACATCAAATCAGGTACTGAGTAAATAGGAATAGTGTTTATGGAACAACAAATCAGGTACTGAGTAAATAGGAATAGTCTTTATGGAACAACAAATCAGGTACTGAGTAAATAGGAATAGTGTTTATGGAACAACAAATCAGATGTTGAGTAAACAGGAATAGTGTTTATGGAACAACAAATCAGGTTTTGAGTAAATAGGAATAGTGTTTATGGAACATCAAATCAGGTGTTGAGTAAATAGGAATAGTGTTTATGGAACAACAAATCAGGTACTGAGTAAATAGGAATAGTGTTTATGGAACAACAAATCAGGTACTGAGTAAATAGGAATAGTGTTTATGGAACAACAAATCAGGTACTGAGTAAATAGGAATAGTCTTTATGGAACAACAAATCAGGTACTGAGTAAATAGAAATAGTGTTTATGGAACAACAAATCAGATGTTGAGTAAACAGGAATAGTGTTTATGGAACAACAAATCAGGTACTGAGTAAATAGGAATAGTGTTAATGAACAACAAATCAGGTACTGAGTAAATAGGAATAGTGTTTATGGAACATCAAATCAGGTGTTGAGCAAATAGGAATAGTATTTATGGAACAACAAATCAGGTACTGAGTAAATAGGAATAGTGTTTATGGAACAATAAATCAGGTGTTGAGTAAATAGGAATAGTGTTTATGGAACATCAAATCAGGTGTTGAGTAAATAGGAATAGTGTTTATGGAACAACAAATCAGGTACTGAGTAAATAGGAATAGTGTTTATGGAACATCAAATCAGGTGTTGAGTAAATAGGAATAGTGTTTATGGAACAACAAATCAGGTACTGAGTAACTAGGAATAGTGTTTATGGAACAACAAATAAGGTGTTGAGTAAATAAGAATAGTGTTTATGGAACAACAAATCAGATGTTGAGTAAATAGAAATAGTGTTTATGGAACAACAAATCAGGTGTTGAGTAAATAGGAATAGTGTTTATGGAACATCAAATCAGGTGTTGAGTAAATAGGAATAGTGTTTATGGAACAACAAATGAGGTACTGAATAAATAGCAATAGTGTTTATGGAACAACAAATCAGGTACTGAGTAAATAGCAATAGTGTTTATGGAACAACAAATCAGGTACTGAGTAAATAGGAATAGTGTTTATGGAACAACAAATCAGGTACTGAGTAAATAGGAATAGTCTTTATGGAACAACAAATCAGGTACTGAGTAAATAGGAATAGTGTTTATGGAACAACAAATCAGGTACTGAGTAAATAGGAATAGTGTTTATGGAACATCAAATCAAGTACTGAGTAACTAGGAATAATGTTTATGGAACAACAAATAAGGTACTGAGTAACTAGGAATAGTGTTTATGGAACAACAAATAAGGTACTGAGTAACTAGGAATAGTGTTTATGGAACAACAAATAAGGTACTGAGTAACTAGGAATGGTGTTCCGTAAATGGAAAACATCTTGATATCACATCGATCAACTTCCACTGAAGGACGACAACACAATTCGAACTTTTGTAATAACAAGAACTGATAAACAAAATTTTTCAAGTATTAGAACAATCTGAAGTGTAAGTGTATACCTGTGAAGATGAAATTATAGGGGGAATGTTCATTTGGGAGTAGTAAACATCGTGGTCAGTACAACATTCATGTTTAATTAAAGGGTTTTGTTTGAGATGTGTTTATTCAATTAAAGCGTATTTCGTCGTGTGTTTAACGTCTCAGCCAATCGATCTGTATCAGGTCCAGGTTATTCCTGACAAAAAACAATTATTTTTACTTTTCGTGGCTGTTTATTATTATCAGTACTGTACCCTTGTTTATTATTATCAGTACTGTACCCCTGTGTATTACTATCAGTATTGTACCCTTTTTATTATTATCAGTATTGTACCCCTCTTTATTACTATCAGTATTGTACCCTTTTTATCATTATCAGTACTGTGTCCCTGTTTATTATTATCAGTATTGTATCTTTGTTTATTATTATCAGTACTGTGCTCCTGTTTATTACTATCAGTATTGTACCTTTGTTTATTATTATCAGTACTGTGTCGTGGTTTATTATTATCAGTATTGTACCTTTGTACTTGACCTTATTTATCAGTTTACTGTGACCTTGTTTAATATTATCAGTATTGTACCCTTGTTTATTATTATCAGTACTGTGACCTTGTTTAATATTATCATTACTGTGCTCTTGTTTATTATTATCAGTACTTTACCCTTGTTTATTATTATCAGTATTGTGACCCCTGTTTATTATTATCAGTACTGTACCCTTGTTTATTATTATCAGTATTGTACCTTTGTTTACTATTATCAGTACTTTACCCTTGTTTATTATTATCAGTATTGTACCCCTGTTTATTATTATCAGTACTGTACCCTTGTTTATTATTATCAGTATTGTACCTTTGTTTGTTATTATCAGTACTGTGCTCTTGTTTATTATTATCAGCACTTTACCCCTGTTTATTATTATCAGTACTGTGTCCCTGTTTATTATTATCAGTATTGTACTTTTGTTTGTTGTTATCAGTACTGTGCTCTTGTTTATTATTATCAGTACTGTGCTCCTGTTTATTATTATCACTATTGTACCCTTGTTTATTATTATCAGTACTGTGTCCCTGTTTATTATTATCAGTATTGTATCTTTGTTTATTATTATCAGTATTGTACCCTTGTTTATTATAGTACAGCTTCTGATGTGTAGTCTGAAATCGCCATACGGTTTCAGTATAGCTTTAGGTGTTTAGTCTGAAACTGACATATGGGATCGGTATAGCTACAGATATTTAGTCTGAAACCGATATACGGGATCAGTATAACTTCAGATGTTTAGTCTGAAATCGACGTATTTGACCAACATAAGTTTTTTTATGTTTTGACTAAAACCAAAAATTTTTTCATCCAATTTTGTAAGAATCGTGAAAAGAGTTTTTCTTAGATTTATGTTCCTGACTTTATAAACTCTAGTTTCCAGTCGTATTTTAATAAATTTCCAGTCCCCATTCCCATAACATAGATCATGATATTAGCAGTATTGAAACTGTTATGTCAATTATCTAAACACAGAAGAGAACAGGTAAGAACCACTAAAGAGATTATACAACCTTAGAACATGTACAAACATCGCACGTGAGGTTTCTTTAAAGAAACTGTAAAAAAAAAAAAAAAAAAAACATTCGCAAAACTTCAGGTTGTTTAACGGTTGAACGGGTTTAAAAATCAAACCTATCAAAACTTCAGGTTGCTTAACGGTTGATACAAAACTTCAGGTTGTTTAACGGTTGATACGGGTTTAAATATGTCATCAAACCTATCAAAACTTCAGGTTGCTTAACGGTTGATACGGGTTTAAATACGTCATCAAACCTAGCAAAACTTCAGGTTGTTTAACGGTTGATACGGGTTTAAATACGTCATCAAACCTAGCAAAACTTCAGGTTGTTTAACGGTTGATACGGGTTTAAATATGTCATCAAACCTGGCAAAACTTCAGGTTGTTTAACGGTTGATACGGGTTTAAATACGTCATCAAACCTAGCAAAACTTCAGGTTGTTTAACGGTTGATACGGGTTTAAATACGTCATCAAACCTGGCAAAACTTCAGGTTGTTTAACGGTTGATACGGGTTTAAATACGTCATCAAACCTGGCAAAACTTCAGGTTGTTTAACGGTTGATACGGGTTTAAATACGTCATCAAACCTAGCAAAACTTCAGGTTGTTTAACGGTTGATACGGGTTTAAATACGTCATCAAACCTAGCAAAACTTCAGGTTGTTTAACGGTTGATACGGGTTTAAATACGTCATCAAACCTGGCAAAACTTCAGGTTGTTTAACGGTTGATACGGGTTTAAATACGTCATCAAACCTGGCAAAACTTCAGGTTGTTTAACAGTTGATACAGGTTTAAATATGTCATCAAACCTGGCAAAACTTCAGGTTGTTTAACGGTTGATACGGGTTTAAATACGTCATCAAACCTGGCAAAACTTCAGGTTGTTTAACGGTTGATACGGGTTTAAATACGTCATCAAACTTGGCAAAACTTCAGGTTGTTTAACGGTTGATACAGGTTTAAATATGTCATCAAACCTGGCAAAACTTCAGGTTGTTTAACGGTTGATACAGGTTTAAATATGTCATCAAACCTAGCAAAACATAACGATGTTTAAAACACTTAATAAGTAAAAAGTCACGTGGTTCTAAAAATACAATTGATTATGTCTTAATGATTTGAACACTCACGTGATTTTCAAAATACAAACGTGCAAACCCTGGTGCGTCTGTTTTTCGTAAACAAAAGTCATATATTGATCCCAGAATTAAAGGTACATTGTCTCTGATAATACGAACACTACTTCCTAGGGATAGACTGTCTTACCTACTGGGCAAACTGGGCAATTGCTGGGGGCCACACACATGGAAGGGCTCGTGGTGGTATGCCTTTTAGTTTACTTCTGACTTTTCATATCACCATGGAGCCCCATTTACTGAATTCTGGTAGAGACTCCACAATGACAAATAAATCACCTGTTACTAGGTCATAACACATAACAAACAGTACAGGTCAGATCACAATAGCACAAAACAGTTCAGAACAACAAACAACACTACAGATCAGGCCACAATAACATAGAACAGTTCCGATCAGGCCCTAGAACAACACATAAAAGCACAGGTAACATTACAAAAATATATATACAATTGAAATTAGGACATAATAAAATACACAATTGTTCTAACTAGAGTTATGTTCAAAAACGACACCTTAGTTATCCTAATTACAGTCACGTCCTGGTCACACATTCTAATTTTTTTTCTAATTACACTCACGTCCTGGTACAACATTTTAATTATTCTAATTACTGTCACGTCCTGGTTCAACATTCTAATTATTCTAATTAAAGTCACGTCCTGGACACACATTCTATTTTTTTCTACTTACAGTCACGTCCGGGTTCAACATTCTAATTATTCTAATTAAAGTCACGTCCTGAACACACATTCTAATTATTCTAATTAAAGTCACGTCCTGGACACACATTCTATTTTTTTCTAATTACAGTCACGTCCTGGTTCAATATTCTAATTATTAAAACTAAAGTCACGTCCTGGACACACATTCTATTTTTTTCTAATTACAGTCACGTCCTGGTTCAACATTCTAATTATTCTAACTAAAGTCACGTCCTGGTACAACATTTTAATTATTCTAATTACTGTCACGTCCTGGTCACACATTCTAATTATTCTAATTACAGTCACGTCCTGGTCACACATTCTAATTATTCTCATTACAGTCACGTCCTGGTCACACATTCTAATTATTCTAATTAAAGTCACGTCCTGGTCACACATTCTAATTATTCTCATTACAGTCACGTCCTGACCACACGTTCTAATTTTTTCTAATTAAAGTCACGTCCTGGTTCAAGATTCTAATTATTCTAATTACAGTCACGTCCTGGCTCAACATTCTAATTATTCTAATTACAGCCACGTCTTGGTCCAACATTCTAATTACAGTCACGTCCTGATTCAACATTCTAATTATTCTAATTACTGTCACGTCCTGGTTACACATTCTAATTATTCTAATTACAGTCATGTCCTGGTTCAACATTCTAATTATTCTAATTACAGTCACGCCCTGGCTTAACATTCTAATTATTCTAATTACAGTCATGTCCTGGTTCAACATTCTAATTATTCTAATTACAGTCACGTCTTGGTCCAACATTCTAACTACAGTCACGTCCTGATTATACATTCTAATTATTCTAATTACACTCACGTTCTGGTCATTATAATTATTCCAATTACAGTCATGTTCTGGTTCAACATTCTAATTATTCTAATTACATTCACGTCCTGGTCACACATTCTATTTTTCTCTAATTACAGCCACGTCTTGGTCCAACATTCTAATTATTCTAATTACAGTCACGTCCTGGTTCAACATTCTAATTATTCTAATTACAGTCACGTCTTGGTCCAACATTCTAATTATTCTATCTACAATCTGTTATGATTCAACATTTTAATTATTGTAACTACAATCATATCTTGATATAAACTGTGAGGTATGTAAATAAACCTGTTACTCAATGAAACACAACCGAGATATGCCAACTGTTATTGTATACAGTTTCACAATATTTAAAATATATAACATCCACTAAAGAAACCATTTGTGTAACGTCACAGCACATCTTTCTAATATGGGAGAGAACTCAAGAAGTCGTGTTCTATTTAGTTGAATTTCAAGAAATATCTGATTATAGTCAAATCTGCAAGACCGCAAGTTAACAACACTTTTTATCTGCAGACATTTCCATCACACACTAACCCTAACAGTTTACCAAACTGGAGACATTTCCATCACACACTAACCCTAACAGTTTACCAAACTGGAGACATTTCCATCACACACTAACTCTAACAGTTTACCAAACTGGAGACATTTCCATCACACACTAACCCTAACAGTTTACCAAACTGGAGACATTTCCATCACACACTAACCCTAACAGTTTACCAAACTGGAGACATTTCCATCACACACTAACCCTAACAGTTTACCAAACTGGAGACATTTCCATCACACACTAACCATAACAGTTTACCAAACTGGAGACATTTCCATCACACACTAAACCTAACAGTTTACCAAACTGGAGACATTTCCATCACACACTAACCGTAACAGGTTATCGAACAATGTTTCAGAACGAAACCTCAGTGTGAATATACTTGACCTGAATTACTAAGACAATGTGATTTTCTCAACATATATAAAAATGTTCGGGTTCTAGTGCGTACGTGTTACGTCAAAATAGAGATTTTTAAATTTAAAAATATAATACATATTTTCAGAAACAAGATGTACTTTCTTGCCTAAAACAGTGGCTATGGGAAACCTACCTATAAACAAACGTTTCTACTGTTTAAAGTACATCCTTGCTAAGTCTGATACCCATATTCTCCAGACAAGGACCACCTGGTTAGCTCCGCCCTCAGCCGTCATAGGGCGGAGTTTCCTGTCTACACCTTGTCCATTGACTGATTAAACTTGACAGCTAACTCGATTCCCCTTCCCTACCATATTTTCTTTCGCTGGCAGACCAATCGCCATATTCCTTCAACCTCTTGTTATCCCAAGGTTCCCACCGCTAGACTGCTCTACTGTTCTAACTTTTTCCCTCGTCGCAAAGACTTGGATATCGTGATCGTCTCGTCAGCCAATAGTGCATCATTAGGGGCGGAGACTGGGAGGCAGCAAAATATATCAGTAGAGCCGCCTAGTGGTAACCAACTACGCTTGTAACAACATTTTGTCATAAACTCTGCGTCTTGCAGAAGTCAAGTTGGTAGTAGTGGAAGAGATTAAACCGAGATGTTGGTGCCGTCTGATATGATGGCAGCCCAGTCCAAGCTGCTATATCAGCTGAACAAGTTCTACGGGGAGCGGGTTCACGCCCGTAAAGCGGCTGTCGCTAAAACGGTTAGAGACGTCTGTAAGGTTGTACAGGACGTGTTGAAGGAGGTTGAGGTACAGGAACCACGGTTTATCTCGTCGCTCAACGAATGTAACAGCAGGTTCGACGGCTTGGAGGTGCTCTCACCGACCGAGTTCGAGGTGATCCTGTACCTTAACCAGATGGGGGTGTTCAACTTCGTGGACGACGGATCTTTACCTGGCTGTGCCGTCTTGAAGCTTAGCGATGGCCGAAAGCGTTCCATGTCACTCTGGGTAGAGTTCATCACGGCCTCGGGCTATCTGTCCGCTAGGAAGATTCGCAGCCGTTTTCAAACTCTCGTGGCTCAAGCGTGTGACAAGAGCAGCTACCGAGATGTGGTCAAAATGGTTGCCGACACCACAGAGGTCAAACTGCGAATCAGAGAACGATATGTTGTGCAAATCACACCGGCGTTCCGCTGCAGCGGACTTTGGCCGCGGTCAGCAGCTCACTGGCCAATCCCACACATCCCTTGGCCCAACCCCAACCTTGTGGCCGAAGTTAAAGCCGAAGGATTCGATCTATTGTCCAAGGACTGCATTTCTCTGCAGGGTAAACAGTCTTCAATGGAAGGTGACGCCTGGGTATTACACTTCATGGAAGCCGAGAACAGCCTGCTCGCCGGAGGCTGTCGGAAGAAGTGCCTCAGTATCCTGAAGACGATGAGGGACCGTCACCTGGACCTGCCAGGCAATCCCGTCACGAGCTACCATCTCAAGACCCTGCTACTGTACGAGTGTGAGAAGCACCCCCGAGAGCTGGAATGGGACGAGGCCTGTCTGGGTGATCGCCTCAACGGTATTCTGTTACAGATGATCTCGTGTCTACAGTGTCGCCGTTGTCCGCACTACTTCCTCCCCCAGCTGGACCTCTTCAAGGGAAAGTCTGCCAGTTCTCTCGAGAACGCAGCCAAGCAGTGCTGGCGCCTGACCCGGAACTGCTGACCAACCCACGGTCATTAGAAAAGCTGTAACAATTAGTTTTATTTAAAGTGATCCAATGACATTCGAAATGACCTTTGTTACACAGGACGCAACTGTTGGAAACGAGTTAAAGACCTTTCATAGACGAGATGTAACTGCTGGACATGAATACAGACGTCGTTAGGCTGAAGTGTAACCTTGACAGTAGTGTTACAAAATCTGAGATTCTAAGTGACACGTTATCCAGGGAGGAGATACGGATGTTTGAGGATCTGTTCCAATATAAAACTGTGGCTGATTGTGTCAACCCGAACCGTCAGCAAATGTTAACGTTATTCATATTTCCAGTGCGGGACATAAACAAGGAAAGGTAAAACCGATAAGACGCTGAATTAGCGAATGTGAAAGTCGAGCGACACCTAGAAGGTAAAGAAATGACGTTAAATGTTCAAAATTAGAAACAAGAGAGAGAAGGTTCACTGTCGGCCGTGGAGTTATTGTTAAGAGTAAACGAGACCTTGAAATGGTAAATATTTAAGAAACTCTTCTTTATTCAGATAATTTATTTATGATCGTCGTGTAGAATTCGTTATCTGTTAGTAGTAACTAGTTCTGTATGCTGTAGTTGTATATTTTTGTTTTGTACAGTAAACTCTCACGACAAAGTGGCTTCAAATCTTCTGTCTACTTACTGTACCTCTGTTGTTACACACATACACGAAACCAATAAGTTTTAAGTACAACGAAATAACCAAGTTTTTTCTAATGGGTTTTTAGCTTATTACAGTTCTCAACAATGTAGTATAAATAGACTCATGTGTAAGTGACACACAAAACTCTTTTGGTAGAATTGGCGACAATGCACTGAATTGTCTCGTGTCTTTAGTCAGAGACATTGCAAAATTAGCACTGTCGAGTTAGAATACCTCAAAAAACAAACTAAAGACAATAATCACCAGGAAAGATCGGGTTCTGGTTCCATCCACATCTTCTCTTGATATTTAACTGTGGAAATTCACTTCGTTTTTCTTGTGTTTGAAAACATTTTGTTCTGTTTGTTGTTTTCTTATTAAATCGTTTAGTTCAAAGGTCAGACTTCGTAGATTTTGGATAAACTGTTCTAAAAATGCTGTGGGAACAAATTTAGACTGTAAAACACAGATTTCAAAGTTTGGTAAATACAAACAACAACGATATAGAAAAGTAAAACATCCATACTCTCTCTTTTACCGCAGTAAGGACTTTCAACACAGTATGGACTTTGCTAGAATGGAAATGATTTTCTCTGCTACAGTTAGAGCGACTGCCACACACGTTTTGAGGTAAATTGTTCTCTTACCATCAGAGAGGTGCCAAGTAGTAGAAAAGATATGATGAGAACCCTCAAACAGACATGTCCTCACCTTAATTTAAAAGATATGATGAGAACCCTCAAACAGACATGTCCTCACCTTTATTTAAAAGATATTATGAGAACCCTCAAACAGACATGTCCCCACCTTAATTTAAAGATATGATCAGTACCCTCAAACAGACATGTCACCACTTTAATTTAAAAGATATGATCAGTACCCTCAAACAGATATGTCCCCACTTTAATTTAAAAGATATGATGAGAACCCTCAAACAGGCATGTCCTCACCTTTATTTAAAAGATATTATGAGAACCCTCAAACAGACATGTCCCCACCTTAATTTAAAAGATATGATCAGTACCCTCAAACAGACATGTCACCACCTTTATTTAAAAAATATGATGAGAACCCTCAAACAGACATGTCACCACCTTAATTTAATACGATGTCCACTTTATGCTGACCAACTGCTATATCTAACATACGGTTATAATATATACATAAACAAACCAGTTTAATTCTGTTCCTAGAATTGAGGCAGACAGAGAGAGCCCATGTTAAAAATGAAACTTCATGACATATATGGATTGCAATTATAAGCTTTCTAGGCTATAATACACAATAAGGATGTATAGATTATATAACAATATTATAATATCAAAATTATAACAATATGACGAAGTGACGACATAATTAGCAATCGCCCCCGTTTGGGCCCCCGTTTGAAAACCATTGCAACGTTCATAATTGTGTACGAAATAAAATATGTTGCAGCGTGTCCACCAGATCAGGTTAATATAGCTGAGGATAACATATCGTCCTTATTCTAAAATGTTTAAATCAAATCATGAATGTAATAAGATATAGAAAACTACTATGTCCACAGGATGTGTATTCATACATCTGAAAGTTTAAATGACGTGTTTATATAATAATGTAATGATTTAGTTGTAGCTGTTACTGTTGTATATAACTCTACAGTGATATACTTGTAGCTGTTACTGTTGTATAAAACTCTACAGTGATATACTTGTAGCTGTTACTGTTGTATATAACTCTACAGTGATATAGTTGTAGCTGTTACTGTTGTATATAACTCTACAGTGATATAGTTGTACCTGTTACTGTTGTATATAACTCTACAGTGATATACTTGTAGCTGTTACTGTTGTATATAACTCTACAGTGATATAGTTGTAGCTGTTACTGTTCTATATAACTCTACAGTGATATAGTTGTAGCTGTTACTGTTCTATATAACTCTACAGTGATATAGTTGTACCTGTTACTGTTGTATATAACTCTACAGTGATATAGTTGTACCTGTTACTGTTGTATATAACTCTACAGTGATATAGTTGTACCTGTTACTGTTGTATATAACTCTACAGTGATATACTTGTAGCTGTTACTGTTGTATATAACTCTAGAGTGATATAGTTGTAGCTGTTACTGTTCTATATAACTCTACAGTGATATAGTTGTAGCTGTTACTGTTCTATATAACTCTACAGTGATATAGTTGTACCTGTTACTGTTGTATATAACTCTACAGTGATATAGTTGTAGCTGTTACTGTTGTATATAACTCTACAGTGATATAGTTGTACCTGTTACTGTTGTATATAACTCTACAGTGATATACTTGTAGCTGTTACTGTTGTATATAACTCTACAGTGATATAGTTGTAGCTGTTACTGTTCTATATAACTCTACAGTGATATAGTTGTAGCTGTTACTGTTCTATATAATTGTATAGTGATATAGTTGCAGCTGCTACTGTTGTATAGAAATATGTAGTGATATAGTTGTAGCTGTTACTGTTGTATATAACTCTACAGTGATATACTTGTAGCTGTTACTGTTGTATATAACTCTACAGTGATATAGTTGTAGCTGTTACTGTTCTATATAATTCCACAGTGATATAGTTGTAGCTGTTACTGTTCTATATAATTCTACAGTGATATAGTTGTAGCTGTTACTGTTCTATATAACTCTACAGCGATATAATTGTAGCTGTTAGTGTTCTATTTAACTCTACAGCGATATAATTGTAGCTGTTAGTGTTCTATATAACTGTATAGTGATATAATGGTAGCTCTAACTATTCTATAAAACTGTATAGTGATATACTATATATATATATGTAGGTATTTTTCCATATTGGTATGTATATAATATATATATGTAGGTATTTCTTGACAAAAGAAAATATTTTAAGAAAATATACCCTCCTTACATAGTAATGTACCATACCCGTCTATTATAAACATTATAACTTCACAGTTATTCAGATGTTCTTTACCTTCCTTACATAGTAATGTACCATACCCGTCTATTATAAACATTATAACTTCACAGTTATTCAGGTGTTCTTTACCTTCCTTACATAGTAATGTACCATACCCATCTATTATAAACATTATAACTTCACAGTTATTCAGATGTTCTTTACCTTCCTTACATAGTAATGTACTATACCCGTCTATTATAAACATTATAACTTCACAGTTATTCAGATGTTCTTTACCTTCTTTACATAGTAATGTATCATACCCATCTATTATAAACATTATAACTTCACAGTTATTCGGATGTTCTTTACCCTCCTTAAATAGTAATGTACCATACCCGTCTATTATAAACATTATAACTTCACAGTTATTCGGATGTTCTTTACCCTCCTTACATAGTAATGTACCATACCCGTCTATTATAAACATTATAACTTCACAGTTATTCAGATGTTCTTTACCCTCCTTACATAGTATTGTACCATACCCGTCTATTATAAACATTATAACTTCACAGTTATTCAGATGTTCTTTACCCTCCTTACATGGTAATGTATCATACCCGTCTATTATAAACATTATAACTTCACAGTAATTCGGATGTTCTTTACCCTCCTTACATGGTAATGTATCATACCCGTCTATTATAAACATTATAACTTCACAGTTATTCGGATGTTCTTTACCCTCCTTACATGGTAATGTATCATACCCGTCTATTATAAACATTATAACTTCACAGTTATTCGGATGTTCTTTACCCTCCTTACATAGTAATGTACCATACCCGTCTATTATAAACATTATAACTTCACAGTTATTCGGATGTTCTTTACCCTCCTTACATAGTAATGTACCATACCCATCTATTATAAACATTATAACTTCACAGTTATTCAGATGTTCTTTACCCTCCTTACATAGTAATGTACCATACCCGTCTATTATAAACATTATAACTTCACAGTTATTCAGGTGTTCTTTACCTTCCTTACATAGTAATGTATCATACCCATCTATTATGAACATTATAACTTCACAGTTATTCTGATATTGCAAAATTTGTATTAAATTACAACATTTTATCAATAATGTTGACATAGTGATACGCAAATTAACAGCCAATTGATTTACTAAAGAAATCTTAAATTAAATTATTTTGTAATAAAAACAGAATCTATTAAATATTAATCTATTAAATGTATTAAATAAATACAAAGAAATTAAAATCAGAGAACTTTTATTTAAAATTATTTGTAGTTAAAAATAAGGTCATATAAGAACTTGGCACTTCTTTATACGGATGTATACGTTGAGTGGCATATAAACACAAGACAGTCACTTTACTGATGTCGTGTTAAATAGTGCCTCTACCATATTGTTGACATGAATGCTAACTTCAAAAGGTAAGCTTTATTTTCTCCTAATTTCTAAACTTTTAATTTTCTTATGTGAAACTAGCGAATTGGGGGTTAAGACTGATAGATGGTGTATCCCCACCGCAATGTGGGTCCTACTTATTAGACACCTCCAAAACCTAGAATTCATTTTATAATCATGCGTTCTAACTGGTAACGTAGGACCTTCTCAGAAACATGCAGTGTTTTGTTTAATTTTAATGTGTTTTGTTCAGGGCTTAAGAATTAATTATTTCAATATAATTAATCAGAGGGTTTGCTGTTTTTAATGCAGTCTTTCCTCATGATTTTCTTTACTTATTTGGCTTCATTTGAATGTAATTAATATCTATATATACATCTCTATATTGTATTCTTTAATTACTATAATGAATATTTCCTTACAAGTATTTGTTGTAAGTGTCCAGTTCTATTGTCATATGAAAACCTCAACTTAGCCATCACGTGTTTGATTTTTTGTTGCCCAACAGAAATACACGGCAACTGCCGGGTTTAGGTGGTTTTGTTCCGTTCACATTCGGGTTCGATTCCCCTCGGTGGACCCAGCAGATAGTCCCATGAGGCTTCGCTATAAGAAAGCACACACACCGTTCACTTTTGTGCAGTTCCAATGTTTTAACGAATAAAACTAATTTGCTATTGTCGTGTTCTTGATCTGTTATCTCGACAAATCAAAGGTTTCTATCTTATTATCACTTCCTGACCAATAGTAATAACCTATCCAACCACCACATTTCTTTTCCCGACCAATAGTAACAATCTAACCAGCCACCACATTTGTTTTCCTGACCTATAGCAACAATCTAACCAGCCACCACATTTGTTTTCCTGACCTATAGTAACAATCTAACCAGCCACCACATTTGTTTTCCTGACCAACAGTAACAATCAAGCCAACTGTTACGTTTCTTTTCCTGACCAATAGTAACCTAGCCGTGCTAATGTTCCAAGTTCTTATGTAAGTAAAAGTTGGTGAAATAGCCGTACCAATGTTCCAAGTTCTTATGTAAGTAAAAGTTGGTGAAATAGACGTACCAATGTTCCAAGTTCTTATGTAAGTAAAAGTTGGTGAAATAGCCGTGCCAATGTTCCAAGTTCTTATGTAAGTAAAAGTTGGTGAAATAGCCGTGCCAATGTTCCAAGTTCTTATGTAAGTAAAAGTTGGTGAAATAGCCGTGCCAATGTTCCAAGTTCTTATGTAAGTAAAAGTTGGTGAAATAGCCGTGCCAATGTTCCAAGTTCTTATATTAGTAAAAGTTGGTGAAATAGCTGTGCCAATGCTACAAGTTCTTATGTAAGTAAAAGTTGGTGAAATAGCCGTGCCAATGCTACAAGTTCTTATGTATGTAAAAGTTGGTGAAATAGCCGTGCCAATGCTACAAGTTCATATGTAAGTAAAAGTTGGTGAAATAGCTGTGCCAATGTTCCAAGTTCTTATGTAAGTAAAAGTTGGTGAAATAGCCGTGCCAATGTTCCAAGTTCTTATGTAAATAAAAGTTGGTGAAATAGCCGTGCCAATGCTACAAGTTCTTATGTTAGTAAAAGTTGGTGAAATAGCTGTGCCAATGCTACAAGTTCTTATGTTAGTAAAAGTTGGTGAAATAGCCGTGCCAATGTTCCAAGTTCTTATGTAAGTAAAAGTTGGTGAAATAGCCGTGCCAATGTTACAAGTTCTTATGTAAGTAAAAGTTGGTGAAATTGCCGTGCCAATGTTCCAAGTTCTTATGTAAGTAAAAGTTGGTGAAATAGCCGTGCCAATGTTCCAAGTTCTTATGTAAGTAAAAGTTGGTGAAATAGCCGTGCCAATGTTACAAGTTCTTATGTTAGTAAAAGTTGGTGAAATAGCTGTGCCAATGCTACAAGTTCTTATGTAAGTAAAAGTTGGTGAAATAGCTGTGCCAATGTTCCAAGTTCTTATGTAAGTAAAGTTGGTGAAATAGCCATGCCAATGCTACAAGTTCTTATGTATAAAAGTTGGTGAAATAGCCGTGCCAATGTTACAAGTTCTTATGTTAGTAAAGTTGGTGAAATAGCTGTGCCAATGCTACAAGTTCTTATGTTAGTAAAGTTGGTGAAATAGCTGTGCCAATGCTACAAGTTCTTATGTTAGTAAAGTTGGTGAAATAGCCGTGCCAATGTTCCAAGTTCTTATGTAAGTAAAGTTGGTGAAATAGCCGTGCCAATGTTACAAGTTCTTATGTAAGTAAAAGTTGGTGAAATAGCCGTGCCAATGTTACAAGTTCTTATGTAAGTAAAAGTTGGTGAAATAGCCGTGCCAATGTTCCAAGTTCTTATGTAAGTAAAAGTTGGTGAAATAGCCGTGCCAATGTTCCAAGTTCTTATGTAAGTAAAGTTGGTGAAATAGCCGTGCCAATGTTCCAAGTTCTTATATTAGTAAAAGTTGGTGAAATAGCTGTGCCAATGCTACAAGTTCTTATGTTAGTAAAAGTTGGAGAAATAGCTGTGCCAATGCTACAAGTTCTTATGTGAGTAAAAGTTGGTGAAATAGCTGTGCCAATGCTACAAGTTCTTATGTTAGTAAAAGTTGGTGAAATAGTTGTGCCAATGTTCCAAGTTCTTATGTAAGTAAAAGTTGGTGAAATAGCCGTGCCAATGTTCCAAGTTCTTATGTAAGTAAAAGTTGGTGAAATAGCTGTGCCAATGCTACAAGTTCTTATGTTAGTAAAAGTTGGAGAAATAGCTGTGCCAATGCTACAAGTTCTTATGTGAGTAAAAGTTGGTGAAATAGCTGTGCCAATGCTACAAGTTCTTATGTTAGTAAAAGTTGGTGAAATAGTTGTGCCAATGTTCCAAGTTCTTATGTAAGTAAAAGTTGGTGAAATAGCCGTGCCAATGTTCCAAGTTCTTATGTAAGTAAAAGTTGGTGAAATAGCCGTGCCAATGTTCCAAGTTCTTATGTAAGTAAAAGTTGGTGAAATAGCCGTGCCAATGTTCCAAGTTCTTATATTAGTAAAAGTTGGTGAAATAGCTGTGCCAATGCTACAAGTTCTTATGTTAGTAAAAGTTGGTGAAATAGCTGTGCCAATGCTACAAGTTCTTATGTTAGTAAAAGTTGGTGAAATAGCTGTGCCAATGCTACAAGTTCTTATGTTAGTAAAAGTTGGTGAAATAGCTGTGCCAATGCTACAAGTTCTTATGTTAGTAAAGTTGGTGAAATAGCCGTGCCAATGTTCCAAGTTCTTATGTAAGTAAAGTTGGTGAAATAGCCGTGCCAATGTTCCAAGTTCTTATGTAAGTAAAGTTGGTGAAATAGCCGTGCCAATGTTCCAAGTTCTTATGTAAGTAAAGTTGGTGAAATAGCCGTGCCAATGTTCCAAGTTCTTATGTAAGTAAAAGTTGGTGAAATAGCTGTGCCAATGCTACAAGTTCTTATGTTAGTAAAAGTTGGTGAAATAGCTGTGCCAATGCTACAAGTTCTTATGTTAGTAAAAGTTGGTGAAATAGCTGTGCCAATGCTACAAGTTCTTATGTTAGTAAAAGTTGGTGAAATAGCCGTGCCAATGTTCCAAGTTCTTATGTAAGTAAAAGTTGGTGAAATAGCCGTGCCAATGTTCCAAGTTCTTATGTAAGTAAAGTTGGTGAAATAGCCATGCCAATGTTCCAAGTTCTTATGTAAGTAAAGTTGGTGAAATAGCCGTGCCAATGTTCCAAGTTCTTATGTAAGTAAAGTTGGTGAAATAGCCGTGCCAATGTTCCAAGTTCTTATGTAAGTAAAAGTTGGTGAAATAGCCGTACCAATGTTCCAAGTTCTTATGTAAGTAAAAGTTGGTGAAATAGCTGTGCCAATGTTCCAAGTTCTTATGTAAGTAAAAGTTGGTGAAATAGCCGTGCCAATGCTACAAGTTCTTATGTAAGTAAAGTTGGTGAAATAGCCGTGCCAATGCTACAAGTTCTTATGTAAGTAAAGTTGGTGAAATAGTCGTGCCAATGCTACAAGTTCTTATGTTAGTAAAGTTGGTGAAATAGCCGTGCCAATGTTACAAGTTCTTATGTTAGTAAAAGTTGGTGAAATAACTGTGCCAATGCTGCAAGTTCTTATGTAAGTAAAAGTTGGTGAAATAGCCGTGCCAATGTTACAAGTTCTTATGTTAGTAAAAGTTGGTGAAATAGCTGTGCCAATGCTACAAGTTCTTATGTTAGTAAAAGTTGGTGAAATAGCCGTGCCAATGCTACAAGTTCTTATGTATGTAAAAGTTGGTGAAATAGCCGTGCCAATGCTACAAGTTCTTATGTAAGAAAAAGTTGGTGAAATAGCCGTGCCAATGCTACAAGTTCTTATGTTAGTAAAAGTTGGTGAAATAGCTGTGCCAATGCTACAAGTTCTTATGTTAGTAAAAGTTGGTGAAATAGCCGTGCCAATGCTACAAGTTCTTATGTTAGTAAAAGTTGGTGAAATAGCTGTGCCAATGCTACAAGTTCTTATGTTAGTAAAAGTTGGTGAAATAGCCGTGCCAATGTTCCAAGTTCTTATGTAAGTAAAAGTTGGTGAAATAGCCGTGCCAATGTTACAAGTTCTTATGTTAGTAAAAGTTGGTGAAATAGCTGTGCCAATGCTACAAGTTCTTATGTTAGTAAAAGTTGGTGAAATAGCCGTGCCAATGTTCCAAGTTCTTATGTAAGTAAAAGTTGGTGAAATAGCCGTGCCAATGTTCCAAGTTCTTATGTAAGTAAAAGTTGGTGAAATAGCCGTGCCAATGTTCCAAGTTCTTATGTAAGTAAAAGTTGGTGAAATAGCCGTGCCAATGTTCCAAGTTCTTATATTAGTAAAAGTTGGTGAAATAGCTGTGCCAATGCTACAAGTTCTTATGTAAGTAAAAGTTGGTGAAATAGCCGTGCCAATGCTACAAGTTCTTATGTATGTAAAAGTTGGTGAAATAGCCGTGCCAATGCTACAAGTTCATATGTAAGTAAAAGTTGGTGAAATAGCCGTGCCAATGTTCCAAGTTCTTATGTAAGTAAAAGTTGGTGAAATAGCCGTGCCAATGTTACAAGTTCTTATGTAAGTAAAAGTTGGTGAAATAGCTGTGCCAATGTTCCAAGTTCTTATGTAAGTAAAAGTTGGTGAAATAGCCATTGCCAATGTTCCAAGTTCTTATGTAAGTAAAAGTTGGTGAAATAGCCGCGCCAATGTTACAAGTTCTTATGTTAGTAAAGTTGGTGAAATAGCTGTGCCAATGCTACAAGTTCTTATGTAAGTAAAAGTTGGTGAAATAGCTGTGCCAATGTTCCAAGTTCTTATGTAAGTAAAAGTTGGTGAAATAGTGCCAATGCTACAAGTTCTTATGTAAGTAAAAGTTGGTGAAATAGCCATGCCCATGTTACAAGTTCTTATGTTAGTAAAGTTGGTGAAATAGCTGTGCCAATGCTACAAGTTCTTATGTTAGTAAAAGTTGGTGAAATAGCTGTGCCAATGCTACAAGTTCTTATGTTAGTAAAAGTTGGTGAAATAGCCGTGCCAATGTTCCAAGTTCTTATGTAAGTAAAAGTTGGTGAAATAGCCGTGCCAATGTTACAAGTTCTTATGTAAGTAAAAGTTGGTGAAATAGCCGTGCCAATGTTACAAGTTCTTATGTAAGTAAAAGTTGGTGAAATAGCCGTGCCAATGTTCCAAGTTCTTATGTAAGTAAAAGTTGGTGAAATAGCCGTGCCAATGTTCCAAGTTCTTATGTAAGTAAAAGTTGGTGAAATAGCCGTGCCAATGTTCCAAGTTCTTATATTAGTAAAAGTTGGTGAAATAGCTGTGCCAATGCTACAAGTTCTTATGTTAGTAAAAGTTGGTGAAATAGCTGCCAATGCTACAAGTTCTTATGTTAGTAAAGTTGGTGAAATAGCTGTGCCAATGCTACAAGTTCTTATGTTAGTAAAGTTGGTGAAATAGCTGTGCCAATGCTACAAGTTCTTATGTTAGTAAAGTTGGTGAAATAGCCGTGCCAATGTTCCAAGTTCTTATGTAAGTAAAAGTTGGTGAAATAGCCGTGCCAATGTTCCAAGTTCTTATGTAAGTAAAAGTTGGTGAAATAGCCGTGCCAATGTTCCAAGTTCTTATGTAAGTAAAAGTTGGTGAAATAGCCGTGCCAATGTTCCAAGTTCTTATGTAAGTAAAAGTTGGTGAAATAGCTGTGCCAATGCTACAAGTTCTTATGTTAGTAAAAGTTGGTGAAATAGCTGTGCCAATGCTACAAGTTCTTATGTTAGTAAAAGTTGGTGAAATAGCTGTGCCAATGCTACAAGTTCTTATGTTAGTAAAAGTTGGTGAAATAGCCGTGCCAATGTTCCAAGTTCTTATGTAAGTAAAAGTTGGTGAAATAGCCGTGCCAATGTTCCAAGTTCTTATGTAAGTAAAAGTTGGTGAAATAGCCGTGCCAATGTTCCAAGTTCTTATGTAAGTAAAAGTTGGTGAAATAGCCGTGCCAATGTTCCAAGTTCTTATGTAAGTAAAAGTTGGTGAAATAGCCGTGCCAATGTTCCAAGTTCTTATGTAAGTAAAAGTTGGTGAAATAGCCGTGCCAATGTTCCAAGTTCTTATGTAAGTAAAAGTTGGTGAAATAGCTGTGCCAATGTTCCAAGTTCTTATGTAAGTAAAAGTTGGTGAAATAGCCGTGCCAATGCTACAAGTTCTTATGTAAGTAAAAGTTGGTGAAATAGCCGTGCCAATGCTACAAGTTCTTATGTAAGTAAAAGTTGGTGAAATAGCCGTGCCAATGCTACAAGTTCTTATGTTAGTAAAAGTTGGTGAAATAGCCGTGCCAATGTTACAAGTTCTTATGTTAGTAAAAGTTGGTGAAATAACTGTGCCAATGCTGCAAGTTCTTATGTAAGTAAAAGTTGGTGAAATAGCCGTGCCAATGTTCCAAGTTCTTATGTAAGTAAAAGTTGGTGAAATAGCCGTGCCAATGTTCCAAGTTCTTATGTAAGTAAAGTTGGTGAAATAGCCGTGCCAATGTTCCAAGTTCTTATGTAAGTAAAAGTTGGTGAAATAGCCGTGCCAATGTTCCAAGTTCTTATGTAAGTAAAAGTTGGTGAAATAGCCGTGCCAATGCTACAAGTTCTTATGTAAGAAAAGTTGGTGAAATAGCCGTTACCAATGCTACAAGTTCTTATGTTAGTAAAGTTGGTGAAATAGCTGTGCCAATGCTACAAGTTCTTATGTTAGTAAAGTTGGTGAAATAGCCGTGCCAATGCTACAAGTTCTTATGTTAGTAAAGTTGGTGAAATAGCTGTGCCAATGCTACAAGTTCTTATGTTAGTAAAGTTGGTGAAATAGCCGTGCCAATGTTCCAAGTTCTTATGTAAGTAAAGTTGGTGAAATAGCCATTACGCCAATGTTACAAGTTCTTATGTTAGTAAAAGTTGGTGAAATAGCTGTGCCAATGCTACAAGTTCTTATGTTAGTAAAAGTTGGTGAAATAGCCGTGCCAATGTTCCAAGTTCTTATGTAAGTAAAAGTTGGTGAAATAGCCGTGCCAATGTTCCAAGTTCTTATGTTAGTAAAAGTTGGTGAAATAGCTGTGCCAATGCTACAAGCTCTTATGTAAGTAAAAGTTGGTGAAATAGCTGTGCCAATGCTACAAGTTCTTATGTTAGTAAAAGTTGGTGAAATAGCCGTGCCAATGCTACAAGTTCTTATGTTAGTAAAAGTTGGTGAAATAGCCGTGCCAATGTTCCAAGTTCTTATGTAAGTAAAAGTTGGTGAAATAGCCGTGCCAATGTTCCAAGTTCTTATGTAAGTAAAAGTTGGTGAAATAGCCGTGCCAATGTTCCAAGTTCTTATGTAAGTAAAAGTTGGTGAAATAGCCGTGCCAATGTTCCAAGTTCTTATGTAAGTAAAAGTTGGTGAAATAGCCGTGCCAATGTTCCAAGTTCTTATGTAAGTAAAAGTTGGTGAAATAGCCGTGCCAATGCTCCAAGTTTCTATATAAGTTAAAGTTGTAGAAATACGTAAGTTAAAGTATAATTGTCATGTGAGTAGCCTGGGTTTGTTGAGCTGGACTGAATGTCTAGTCCTGCTTGAACATGCAGGGCAGCTTTCATTGTTCCTTAGTTTGTTATTCATTCTCTGGTGTGATAGTATATCTAAGACTCCATTCTAACTTGCTGTGTCTTTGGTACAGATTACATAGTAAATCTAAGACTCCATTCTAACTTGCTGTGTCTATGGTACAGATTACATAGTTTAGTTTCTATGATAAACTAATGGATGACATAACGAAGTTATTGTTTCAACAACGACTGTACGAAGTTCTCAAATGTCTCGTTGTTATTTTTGTACAAATTTCGTGTGTCAGAAATAAATAGAATAAAATAGGCTTAACGCTTCAAAATGGGCACATACGTTGTCGATTATTACGCAATGACGAGAAACCCACTTGAAGTAAAAATGTATTGTAAAGACGGCTGGTATGGATATCAAAACTTTAATTAGAATAAAGTACAGAATAACGTTTCGACCTTACTTAGGTCACTTTTTTCTATTGTTAATCTGAAGATGACCTAAGAAGGTCAACGTTCTGTACTTTATTCTAATTAAAGTTTTAATATCCATACCAGCCGTCTTTACAATACATTTAAAATACATTTTGTTGATTATTAATAGAGGTATTGAGTTGGATACTTGGTTATTTACGTATCGGGCGTGGCCCAGCGGTTCCCATGATCGTACGTTGACCCAAAATCCGCGTCTCGCTACGCGATGCCGCTTTGGGGCCGGGTGTGCGTTATAAGAACGACTGATAAATCCACCACTATTCGGTGAGACAATAGTTGAAGTTGATACTGTTGACCTTATCTCTAGTTGGTCAGTTCAAAACTATGTGCACATATCCCTAAATCTCAATTTACACAAAACTGTTAGATAAACGAAAATACTAGCAATAAATTTGTCTTTATTTTGTGAAGGCATTTCTAACACGTCAGCTTTACGTCCTTACAGTTCCAACGATAAAAAATAAAATACTCTTAGGTCTCTAAGGTTTCTCCTATTATTATTAAAGTGTTGCAAGTCACAACTTGAAAGGACCTGAAAGTAAAACCACTGTCCTAGAATAACGATAGACCTTGAAAACGGTCAGCAAGAGAGGACAATGTAACCGTTAGCAACATGGAAACCAATTTCCACAACATGACCTGCTGGCTACACTAACGTCAACGCTTTGGTTTTCTTTAATACACCCGAAGAATATTCTGGCTACTTTATGCGCATGCTCCGTTCATTACATGACAAATTAAAACTTCGTACACGTTGGTTCTGTTAAGGAACGCCAACATTCGCCACGTGCTTTTTCTCAAATATAAGAGGAATTGCTTTGTTATAAATCGGAATAGACTGTATAATATAAAAAAAACTAAATTTTGTTAAAAATAAGAACACATAATAGAATATAAAAATATCGTACTGTTAAAGTTCTAAACATAGAATACGATTTGTAAAATTATACACGGACGTTTCGCTTCGGTAAAGTACTTTTATTTCGAAGCTTTTGGCGACAACGTATTGTACAAAAAATAGGTTCTGATGATGATCACTGCTTCATATAACAAAAAGTGATAAATTATGACGACTACAGAGAGACTGTGAGAGATTTAGCCATTTAGAAATATTGGAAGACGTCGGCCCTTGTAATACGATGAAACTTTACATACACTGTTTCCTCAAAATAACGAACGTAAGAGAAATACAGAAATGTTCGTACTTCAAATAATACATAGTGTATTTTGTTACATTAAAGACACATCGGGCTATCTACTGTGTTCACCGAGAACCCACGGGTTTAGCGTTTTAAATCCCGCTGTCCCACCGGCGAACAATAAACCCATTGTAGAATTGAATATTTTATTATAAGTTGATACCAAAAGAACAATATGTTTACATCATTTTTAAAGTGGTGGTCCACTGACTTGTGGGTGTCCTTCTTCCTTTACAGTTTTCTTACGTCTGTTACTTTTAAGGTCTGTCATGCGGACCTGAAGGTGAGAAGTTACGGTTGGTGTCTTTATAGAACGGTTCCTGATATTTCTTTGGTATTATTTTCACCTAACCTGTGACGGAGATTGTGTTTCCACAATCTATCGTTTATTACACTCACAGCAAAGTTTAATGTGTGGAGAATCAACAATTTATTATTCTATTTAGAACCATATAAAAATCATATTTTTCTTATGTTTTTCTTTATATAAATTCATTTTAAACGCCGTAAACAACGTGTATAATGTTTTCACACAGTTTCAAAGACGAGAATTTTTGGTTACACAATTCATGTGAAATCCTGTATCTCTGGTAGTTAATTATGTATCTATATAGATATAATAACTCTGTATGTTGTCTCTCTGTATAACTACTTCACAGGGCGAGGATATATCTTTACCAAAATTGGTTTGGAGGTTTATTAGATCCGTGCGGGGATACATACAGATTAACGGTTTGATTTTTGCGTTTTAAAGCTTTCATAGGTGTTGCTACAATTTGTTAAACTTACATACAAAGGAAGTGACGTTTCATGTCGTAAGGCAATATTTCGTTAACCATGAATTTAAATAACTTCCTGTCCAGAAGACGAGTACCCCAGCAACTTCGTCATAATACCTGTATAGTTAATAAAGTTTATGCCAAATATCAGTAATTGTTGTTTACCCACTTGATGTATCTTGGTGTTACACACATACATTAATGCCTATTTCTCAGCACATTTTCGGTAAGAGAGCCGAAAGTCCAAAAAAGTATTGTACTGTAGAGAAAAATCCGTGTGTTAATCTACACGTTAATTTACCGGCATTATGTGTCTTAAACAATAAATAATATAATATAAACAGAATGTTGTAAACAAAGACACACATTTAAATACAAAACATTTACCAAAAATCCTTCCTTTAATACGAGCATTACTCAAAATGTGACTGGAAGTAGTACCCTTCCAAGTGTTCTTTAATACAAGTTGAAATGTCCGAAGAAAACATTTTAACTACAACTCTGAGACTACTGAAATATTTTAACATAAATTGGTTTTATAGAAATCTTGATACAAAATACAATATAAATCTAGGAACAATATAACACTGTTGTATTAAAATATTCATAAAACTACAACATAAATCTAGGAACAATATCATTGAAATCTTGATACAAATTACAACATAAATCTAGGAACAATATAACACTGTTTTTATTGAAATCCTGATACAAAATAAAACATACATTTAGCAACAATATAACACTGTTTTATTGAAATATTCATACAAATTACAATATAAATCTAGCAACAACATAACACTGTTTTATTGAAATATTCATAAAACTACAACATAAATCTATGAACAATACAACAATATTACGCTAGTTATCTAACAACATAAAAACGGGTTCGTCCAGCTGGCGAACAATATAAGAGCGGGTTAGTCTAGCTAGCTAACAACGTAAGAGCGGGTTAGTCTAGCTAGCTAACAACATAAGATCGGGTTAGTCTAGCTAGCTAACAACGTAAGAACGAGCCACTCTAGCTAGCTAACAACGTAAGAGCGGGTTAGTCTAGCTAGCTAACAACGTAAGAACGGGTTAGTCTAGCTAGCTAACAACGTAAGAGCGGGTTAGTCCAGCTAGCTAACAACGTAAGAACGGTAATCTAGGTAGCTAGTCACAATGTGAACACAGGCTCGTGCCCCGATTATTGGGTAACCGTTGATAGATGACCAAATAACTGTCCTGCCCTCACTTTAATTTCATTTACCGAAGAGACTGGAACTTGTACTCTGTTGGAGAAAAAACTCCAATTAGCGCCGATCTACCTCCGGCGACGTCACGGAAGGTAAGCCGCTGAGCTGTTGTAACACGAATCGACCAAGGTAGCCGTTACCTCGACAACAATAATTTTATGGATAATAATGAAGATTGTGTTTTATTATTACTGTATGTGTTGAATATAAACCCAACCTGCCACCTGTTTCCAAGACGTCATCCAAACAACTGGTCGTTTCTTAATCACACAGCAACTTTTAAATACGTAAATGTACACCCGTATTTACACAATAACATAGAATGGCATTACAGTAAAATGGGCTTTAGTACAAATACGTTTCTACTAATCTTGTTAACTTAGTTTTATAAATATTAACTGTTTGACATATATAACCCTTGGAAGATTCATCACCATTGCCTTCGTTTTGGTCTCCAATATATTTTTAAATCGAGTTTAATTACACCTTCAGAAGGTCGACTTCTTCTGTCTGAAGATCCTTCTGAACAGGTATAAGAAATTAGTTTGAAGCAACACTCTCTTTGAGTTGTTGTCATTAAAGGTAAATTGAAATAAACTCTGATTGTCAACAAACAACCTCAAAATAACAATCAAAAGGTATTTCATCAAACTGGCTACAAGGATCATTGTTACGATCTGTAACAAAGAATATAGATCGCTATTTACTAGCGCTGTTGACTAACGCTGTAGATCGCTGTTGACTAGCACTGTGATTGTTAATCGTGATTTATTAGCGAGTTTAGTATAAGTAATTCAAGATATACGTATAAAATGAATCTTATATCATAATTTATAAATTATGGGGAAGTATATTAACTGAAAGAAGCTTGAGGGATGTTACTACCTGGATTATACAGAAACATAGCATATGTTACAGTAGTAACCATGTGATACCCAGAGGGGGAATATGCTCTTGCTTTGTAGTTTGGTTATAGAGTAAAAAGTACACATCCTTAGAAAACAGTTTTCTAATAAAATTAGAATGTTGTTAATGGTTGTGTAGTATGTTAGAAGTGGTGTTCTAGCTAACAATGACATCAGAATTTGACAGTTATTTGGGGAGTTTGTAGTGATGTTATAATTGTCATTCACTTAGAATTCAACAGTTACTTAGGGTGCTAGTAGCGGTGTTATATATGTGAATGTAATGGTTATATAGGGTGTTATATGTGTGAATGTAATGGTTATATAGGGTGTTATATGTGTGAATGTAATGGTTATATAGGGTGTTATATGTGTGAATGTAATGGTTATATAGGGTGTTATAATTGACAATCATATGTGAATGTAATGGCTGTTCAGGGTATTAGTAGTGGTGTTATAGTTGGCATGTTTTAGCTATAAAAGTGCCTATATCTGTATGTTTTACATTGTCAAACAAAGTGTGTTTAGATGGCCCGCTTGGTTGTTGTTTTGTAACGTACCATACCCCAGTCACTACAGGTTTCCTATTCCCCAATATTTATGATCTACAGAAATTTGACTTTCATTAAAGCGAGACTGAGATCAAACCGTTTATCACAAACACAAACAGAATCTCTGGTAAGTATAGCCTGGCTTTGGGTGATAAGGTGCTTGACTGGCGTGTGCAAACAGAACTTGGCGAAAGATGGTGGACACCGTAATTTACCCTAAGTAACCAGTAGCCCAGTATCGTTTAAATGTTGCTATCCCCAGAAAAAACAACTAATAAAAGTAATTTATCTTTAGCTAAGCTCTGGGAAACTTCCTGCACCTACCTTTGATCAATACACTTAACCCTAACGAGTTAGTCCTAAAAACTAATCAGCCAATGTACGAAGCACTCCTTACCTCAGCCTGTCCGTTAAACGTCGCTGTTAGACCTAGGCTGCTTGCCAGTTCTGAGTGTTTAATACAGATAAAGTAACTATAAGTAATAATAACATAGTGAAGTCCAAATAAACACACAGTATCGTGTTATTAACCCAAATTCTGATTTGTAAACGAGTTAAATGAAGTTAATAAAAATTACATTTCGCCAACTTAACCTGACTCGCACCTTAAGTTTCTCATGTAATTCGATATTATAAATAGTGTCTGATCCGTTTCTCAGTGTGTAGCATTCGAACCGTCTCTGGTATTGTGTGCGAAAGTTGTTATTGACAACAGATGCAGTTGATGTGGTTGAAATATCTTATAAATTATTCTATATTTTAGCTTTTTAGATTTGATATATTATTACAAGCAACTATATTTTCAAACAGTGTATTATGTGATAATACATTTTATTTCTCTACAGCGTTTTATCACGTGCTTTAGTTAAGTACCTGTAACTTAAATGTTCTATATGCTGAAATCTTTGTTAGAGACGAAATAGATCTTTTATACCACAAATAGTGACATAAAACTTCACACAGTTTGTAAGCTAAGTTGGTACCTCGTAAAAAGAAGTTATTCGTTAAACCACATTACACCTTAGATATGCTGCTATTATACCGCATTATACCTTAGGTATACCATTGTTAGAATTCATCATGACAAATGTATTTCGCTATAATATCTTAAACGCGTCGCTTTTAGACCACTCTTTATTTTAACACAACGATATAGCTTGGAAACACTATTATTAGACCATGTAGCACATTGTACGCGTTGTTAGAGACATACATATAACATTAAGTACTTTATTGGTATACTGTACACATACATGAAAGGCCCAGCATGGCCAGGTGGTTTGGGCGCTTGACTTTCAAGCAGAGGGTCACGGGTTCAAATTCTCGTCGCATCAAACATGCTCGCCCTTTTAGCCGTGGGGACGTTATAATGTAACAATCAATCCCACTATTCGTTGATAAAACAGTAGCCTAAAATCCTGCCGGTGGGTAGTTATGACTAGCTGCTTTCCGTCTAGTCTTACGCTGATAAATTAGGGACGGATAGCACAGATAGCCCTGGTGTAGCTTTGCGCGAAGTTCAAAACAACAAAAATAAAACATACATGTAACGTTAAGTACATTACGGGTGTACTGTAGACATGCATGTAACATTAAGTACTTTACTGGTATACTGTAAACATATATGTAACATTAAGTACATTACTGGTAACTGTAGACATGCATGTAACATTAAGTACTTTACTGGTATACTGTAGACATATATGTAACATTAAGTACTTTACTGGTATACTGTAGACATGCATGTAACATTGAGTACTTTACTGGTATACTGTAAGCATATATGTAACATTGAGTACTTTGCTGGTATACTGTAAGCATATATGTAACATCGAGTACTTTGCTGGTATACTGTAAGCATGCATGTAACATTGAGTACTTTACTGGTATACTGTAGACATATATGTAACATTAAGTTTTTACTGGTATACTGTAGACATGCATGTAACATTGAGTGCTTTTACTGGTTATACTGTAAGCATATATGTAACATTGAGTGCTTTGCTGGTATACTGTAAGCATATATGTAACATCGAGTACTTTGCTGGTATACTGTAAGCATGCATGTAACATTAAGTACTTTACTGGTATACTGTAAGCATGCATGTAACATTGAGTACTTTACTGGTATACTGTAGACATGCATGTAACATTGAGTACTTTACTGGTATACTGTAAGCATATATGTAACATTGAGTACTTTGCTGGTATACTGTAAGCATATATGTAACATCGAGTACTTTGCTGGTATACTGTAAGCATGCATGTAACATTAAGTACATTACGGGTGTACTGTAGACATATATGTAACATCGAGTACTTTACTGGTATACTGTAAGCATGCATGTAACATTAAGTACTTTACTGGTATACTGTAAGCATATATGTAACATTAAGTACATTACGGGTGTACTGTAGACATATATGTAACATCGAGTACTTTACTGGTATACTGTAAGCATGCATGTAACATTAAGTACTTTACTGGTATACTGTAAGCATATATGTAACATTAAGTACATTACGGGTGTACTGTAGACATATATGTAACATCGAGTACTTTGCTGGTATACTGTAAGCATGCATGTAACATTAAGTACTTTACTGGTATACTGTATGTAAAATTAAAAAAGTATTTTACTCTTAGAATAATAAAAGGAAGAAAAGAAAAACAAATGTTAAAAGGTTATAGAAAGAAAACAAAACAATATTTTGGTGCAGATAAGGTTTACCTTTTAACTTACCAATTTCAGCCTGAACTGCACAGTAATTAGAAAACAAAAAAAATCTATGAAGCGAGTTCTTAGAACACAGTTTTAATTTCATTTCCCTAATAATATAACTAGTCATTCTATTAGTTGTGACAGCAGCTCTAATGAATTAGATTTCATTAACTTTATAATTAGCTGTCAAGTGAGGCAGGTGTCAATTTCACGAGATTAAAACGGACGTGAATGTAGGGGGCGTAGTGGTTCTTGTTATGTTGCTAGTGTTGGGTTTTAGGGTTTATTTAATTTGGTTCTCGCAAGGGAAAACAAACTAAAACATTTGCCCACGAAAAGTAGAACATGTAATGATACTTCTACACGTTATTAAATAGTTTTATCAGAAGAAGGTAGAACGTTTAGTGATACTTCTGCACGTTATTAAACAGTTTTATCAGAAGAAGGTTGAACGTTTAGTGATACTTCTATACGTTATTAAATAGTTTTATCAGAAGAAGGTAGAACGTTTAGTGATACTTCTACACGTTATTAAACAGTTTTATCAGAAGAAGGTTGAACGTTTAGTGATACTTCTACACGTTATTAAATAGTTTTATCAGAAGAAGGTAGAACGTTTAGTGATACTTCTACACGTTATTAAACAGTTTTATCAGAAGAAGGTAGAACGTTTAGTGATACTTCTACACGTTATTAAACAGTTTTATCAGAAGAATGTTGAACGTTTAGTGATACTTCTGCACGTTATTAAACAGTTTTATCAGAAGAAGGTTGAACGTTTAATGATACTTCTACACGATATTAAACAGTTTTATCTGAAGAAGGTTGAACGTTCAATCACACTTCTACACGTTGTTAAACAGTTTTATCTGAAGAAGGTTGAACGTTTAGTGATACTTCTATACGATGTTAAACAGTTTTATCTGAAGAAGGTTGAACGTTTAGTGATACTTCTGCACGTTATTAAACAGTTTTATCAGAAGAAGGTTGAACGTTTAGTGATACTTCTATACGTTATTAAATAGTTTTATCAGAAGAAGGTAGAACGTTTAGTGATACTTCTACACGTTATTAAACAGTTTTATCAGAAGAAGGTTGAACGTTTAGTGATACTTCTACACGTTATTAAACAGTTTTATCAGAAGAAGGTAGAACGTTTAGTGATACTTCTACACGTTATTAAACAGTTTTATCTGAAGAAGGTAGAACGTTTATTAATACTTCTAGACAATGTTAAACAGTTTTATCAGAAGAAGGTAGAACGTTCAATGATTCTTCTACACGATATTAAACAGTTTTATCAGAAGAAGGTTGAACGTTTAGTGATACTTCTATACGATGTTAAACAGTTTTATCAGAAGAAGGTTGAACGTTTAGTGATACTTCTACACGATATTAAACAGTTTTATCTGAAGAAGGTAGAACGTTTATTAATACTTCTAGACAATGTTAAACAGTTTTATCAGAAGAAGGTAGAACGTTCAATGATTCTTCTACACGATATTAAACAGTTTTATCTGAAGAAGGTAGAACGTTTATTAATACTTCTAGACAATGTTAAACAGTTTTATCAGAAGAAGGTAGAACGTTTATTGATACTTCTACACGTTATTAACCATTTTTATCAGAAAAGGTAGAACGTTTAGTGATACTTCTACACGATGTTAAACAGTTTTATCTGAAGAAGGTTGAACGTTTAGTGATACTTCTACACGATATTAAACAGTTTTATCACAAGATTGAACGTTTAGTGATATTTTTACACAATATTAAACAGTATACAAGGCAGTAGATAAGTATGTATGAAGGTTCTGCTACTACGTTATATGTGAAGAAACATTCAAGCCTTTCTATATCTACCTTACCCTGCAGATTGCTCGGAGATCGAAGTGAATCAGATGTTTAAAACATCGTTCGTGGCGCCATGTTCCACTTCCTTTCTCGGAGTTACAAGTCGTTCCTATAGCATGTGCAACTAATAATCTAAGTAGTCAATGTGTTTTTTCTTAAGTTAGAATAAATAGTTCGGCACATGGTAGCATAACACACTGAGAACATTTCCAACAACTGTTCAAGCCTAGTTAAATATCTGTTTATATTAAACAAACACATTAATCGATTAACCAAGATCTGTGGTAAAAAGATTGAAGTGATTAGCGGGAACAATAATAAGAGGCTCATACTCAGCGCTGGCTTTCTCATAAACCATCCGCCGGGGTGGTTGTAACGTACCAGACAGACTTCACTGTAAATGGACAGCGTCCAGACGTTGCCATTATGCGGAGCATATAGTCCGTTATCTGCAGTCGCTAGCAGGCGGGAGATGTGACACTTGCCAGGAGTTGTGGAGAACAGTCGGAAAACGTCTCATCATGTGAAGTATCTACTAGTGCAACAGATGCCAACCCCAGCTATGTAGATGTCTCGACCACTGCTCGTCAGTCGTGTAATAAAAACTGTGAATTGTCTTATATCAAATAACATGAAAAAACATTTAATCATCTTAGATCAAACAACATAATAAATTTCGTCTTCTAGCAGATGTTTAAAAATATTTTATATCTCAAACTAAAATTATTCGTTTGATAACCTCGGTACGAAATACAATTCACAAAGCAAACTGTAAAAACTGTCTATCATACTATATAAGAACTGCCTATGATATTAAGAAAAGTCTATTTATAATAGTATTTAATCGTTTGATATCAAAGAACATTAAACCCTATTTTCAACGAAGACCAAATTCCTAATAGAATGTGGTTCTCCGAACAATGACTCGTACAGTTACGCATATTTTACTCATCAGGGTATTGTGACTAGTTTTATTGTTCTAATGTTAATGGAATATCAATCATGTGGTATTATAGAACGGTACACAGTGGTACAATGTGTAAACATTTCTGGCTATATTGGATGAAACTCTTTCCCGAGTTATGTTTTAATATGGACAATACTAACTTTATTACTATTATTAAAACATTTCTGTCTTATTCTAATTTTTCGAGAGATTTATTTTTATTTTATTGGATCATATTTTTACAAGTAAAACCAAACTTTTAAAGTCTCACTGGACTATTGCTTTAACGATTAAGTTACTATTATGTGTTATAAACACGTACCATTGTTACATTACATACCTGTTTCATAAACATATAACATTGTTACGTCACAAATCTTTTATGAACATGTAACATTGTTACGTTACTATTATGTTTTATAAGTACTTAACATTGTTACATTACAATCTGTTTTATAAATACGTGACATTGTTACGTTACTATTATGTTTTACAAACACGTGACATTGTTACGTTACTGTTATGTTTTACAAACACGTGACATTGTTACGTTACTGTTATGTTTTACAAACACGTGACATTGTTACGTTACTATTATGTTTTATAAATACATTGTTACGTTACTATTATGTTTTATAAATACGTTGTTACGTTACTGTTATGTTTTATAAATACATTGTTACGTTACTGTTATGTTTTATAAATACATTGTTACGTTACTATTATGTTTTATAAATACGTGACATTGTTACGTTACTGTTATGTTTTATAAATACGTTGTTACGTTGCTGTTATGTTTTATAAATACGTTGTTACGTTGCTGTTATGTTTTATAAATACGTTGTTACGTTACTGTTATGTTTTATAAATACGTTGTTACGTTACTGTTATGTTTTATAAATACGTTGTTACGTTACTGTTATGTTTTATAAATACGTTGTTACGTTACTGTTATGTTTTATAAATACGTTGTTACGTTGCTATTATGTTTTATAAATACGTTGTTACGTTGCTGTTATGTTTTATAAATACGTTGTTACGTTACTGTTATGTTTTCTAAATACGTTGTTACGTTACTGTTATGTTTTATAAATACGTTGTTACGTTGTTACCATATAGTTCTATTTCAAAGACACTAAACAATATTACTAAATAATTGAGTTTTAAAAGGTCATAACAGTGTTTCCATAAATTAATACAGTATTTTTAAAAGAAAAACACGCAGTAAGAAATCTAGTTTACAGATCTCGTTTTCAGACAGTTCTCAGAATTGGGTCCACAGGAAGTAACATTTCTTATTAGCCGGAACCTACTAACAAGCACCACATATATTTAGAAGTATTTGTGTTTACGACATAGCACATTTGCTGGAGTGTTAGCTAGTTTATAATTGAAAAAGGTCAGGTACATATAAGCTCATCCGTCCGTCCACGACACCGATGTTTTAAGTGGCGTCCCACCGCGGCTGTAACGTTGTTAACCCATCTTCCTTCCCACTGACACTCGTAGCCTTTATGCATGTGCAATAAATGTAGTCTGTATACTTCCTGAATAGTGAATTATTAAACCAAAATCTACAAGTTTCAAGATAATTGAATTTACGAGAGGGCAAGAGTGGGTTAGTGTATCGGAATATGAGCGAGGTGAGGTAACTGCTGGCGTGGGAATTCAGTGTTCTCCAGTTCAAAACAATCATTAAATCGAGACCAAAGATTACTGTGTAAGTTGTCGTGATTAGCCTGGTAACAAGTACATCACAGCAACGTCACTACTACAGAAAACGTCCGAAATTATCCAGTCAGCAAATTCTCTAGTACCATACACTTCAAACGTCACGCAGCAAACAAACAGTTACTAATTAGTATTACATCACAGAAAATAAGTAAATATAAATATCTTTGAACGTAATTAAACACCCATTCTACTTAAAATAGTGATTCATTTATTTTGAACCCAATAGATTTATTTTAGTGTATTCTTAAAAGTCGTAGTTTTTCAGTGGTAACTCTCAGATTCTCTGTCAATGAATTCTTCGAAACTGAAATTTCACTCTGTCAAAGTAATGTAAAACTAACAGATCTCTATCTTCATTGTTTCTCAATATAAAAGAAAAACTAACAAATCTCTATCTTCATTGTCACTCAACATAAAGTAAAACTAACAGATCTCTATCTTCATTGTCACTCAACATAAAGTAAAACTAACAAATCTCTATCTTCATTGTCACTCAATATAAAGTAAAACTAACAAATCTCTATCTTCATTGTCACTCAACATAAAGTAAAACTAACAAATCTCTATCTTCATTGTCACTCAATATAAAGTAAAACTAACAAATCTCTATCTTCATTGTTACTCAACATAAAGTAAAACTAACAGATCTCTATCTTCATTGTTTCTCAATATAAAGAAAAACTAACAAATCTCTATCTTCATTGTCACTCAACATAAAGTAAAACTAACAGATCTCTATCTTCATTGTCACTCAACATAAAGTAAAACTAACAGATCTCTATCTTCATTGTCACTCAACATAAAGTAAAACTAACAGATCTCTATCTTCATTGTCACTCAATATAAAGTAAAACTAACAGATCTCTATCTTCATTGTTACTCAACATAAAGTAAAACTAACAGATCTCTATCTTCATTGTCACTCAACATAAAGTAAAACTAACAGATCTCTATCTTCATTGTTACTCAATATAAAATAAAACTAACAGATCTCTATCTTCATTGTCACTCAACATAAAGTAAAACTAACAAATCTCTATCTTCATTGTTACTCAATATAAAATAAAACTAACAGATCTCTATCTTCATTGTCACTCAATATAAAATAAAACTAACAGATCTCTATCTTCATTGTCACTCAACATAAAGTAAAACTAACAAATCTCTATCTTCATTGTTACTCAACATAAAGTAAAACTAACAGATCTCTATCTTCATTGTCACTCAACATAAAGTAAAACTAACAGATCTCTATCTTCATTGTTACTCAATATAAAATAAAACTAACAGATCTCTATCTTCATTGTTACTCAACATAAAGTAAAACTAACAGATCTCTATCTTCATTGTTACTCAACATAAAGTAAAACTAACAGATCTCTATCTTCATTGTCACTCAACATAAAGTAAAACTAACAAATCTCTATCTTCATTGTCACTCAACATAAAGTAAAACTAACAAATCTCTATCTTCATTGTCACTCAACATAAAGTAAAACTAACAAATCTCTATCTTCATTGTCACTCAACATAAAGTAAAACTAACAAATCTCTATCTTCATTGTCACTCAACATAAAGTAAAACTAACAAATCTCTATCTTCATTGTCACTCAACATAAAGTAAAACTAACAGATCTCTATCTTCATTGTTACTCAATATAAGGTAAAACTAACAAATCTCTATCTTCATTGTTACTCAACATAAAGTAAAACTAACAGATCTCTATCTTCATTGTCACTCAACATAAAGTAAAACTAACAGATCTCTATCTTCATTGTTACTCAACATAAAGTAAAACTAACAAATCTCTATCTTCATTGTCACTCAACATAAAGTAAAACTAACAGATCTCTATCTTCATTGTCACTCAACATAAAGTAAAACTAACAAATCTCTATCTTCATTGTCACTCAACATAAAGTAAAACTAACAGATCTCTATCTTCATTGTCACTCAACATAAAGTAAAACTAACAAATCTCTATCTTCATTGTTACTCAACATAAAGTAAAACTAACAGATCTCTATCTTCATTGTCACTCAACATAAAGTAAAACTAACAGATCTCTATCTTCATTGTTACTCAATATAAAATAAAACTAACAGATCTCTATCTTCATTGTCACTCAACATAAAGTAAAACTAACAAATCTCTATCTTCATTGTTACTCAATATAAAATAAAACTAACAGATCTCTATCTTCATTGTCACTCAATATAAAATAAAACTAACAGATCTCTATCTTCATTGTCACTCAACATAAAGTAAAACTAACAAATCTCTATCTTCATTGTTACTCAACATAAAGTAAAACTAACAGATCTCTATCTTCATTGTCACTCAACATAAAGTAAAACTAACAGATCTCTATCTTCATTGTCACTCAATATAAAGTAAAACTAACAGATCTCTATCTTCATTGTCACTCAACATAAAGTAAAACTAACAGATCTCTATCTTCATTGTCACTCAACATAAAGTAAAACTAACAGATCTCTATCTTCATTGTCACTCAACATAAAGTAAAACTAACAGATCTCTATCTTCATTGTTACTCAATATAAAATAAAACTAACAGATCTCTATCTTCATTGTCACTCAACATAAAGTAAAACTAACAAATCTCTATCTTCATTGTTACTCAATATAAAATAAAACTAACAGATCTCTATCTTCATTGTCACTCAATATAAAGTAAAACTAACAGATCTCTATCTTCATTGTCACTCAACATAAAGTAAAACTAACAAATCTCTATCTTCATTGTTACTCAACATAAAGTAAAACTAACAGATCTCTATCTTCATTGTTACTCAATATAAAATAAAACTAACAGATCTCTATCTTCATTGTTACTCAATATAAAATAAAACTAACAGATCTCTATCTTCATTGTCACTCAACATAAAGTAAAACTAACAAATCTCTATCTTCATTGTTACTCAACATAAAGTAAAACTAACAGATCTCTATCTTCATTGTCACTCAACATAAAGTAAAACTAACAGATCTCTATCTTCATTGTCACTCAACATAAAGTAAAACTAACAGATCTCTATCTTCATTGTCACTCAATATAAAGTAAAACTAACAGATCTCTATCTTCATTGTCACTCAACATAAAGTAAAACTAACAAATCTCTATCTTCATTGTTACTCAACATAAAGTAAAACTAACAGATCTCTATCTTCATTGTTACTCAATATAAAATAAAACTAACAGATCTCTATCTTCATTGTTACTCAATATAAAATAAAACTAACAGATCTCTATCTTCATTGTCACTCAACATAAAGTAAAACTAACAAATCTCTATCTTCATTGTTACTCAACATAAAGTAAAACTAACAGATCTCTATCTTCATTGTCACTCAACATAAAGTAAAACTAACAAATCTCTATCTTCATTGTTACTCAACATAAAGTAAAACTAACAGATCTCTATCTTCATTGTCACTCAACATAAAGTAAAACTAACAGATCTCTATCTTCATTGTCACTCAACATAAAGTAAAACTAATAGATCTCTATCTTCATTGTCACTCAACATAAAGTAAAACTAACAGATCTCTATCTTCATTGTCACTCAACATAAAGTAAAACTAACAGATCTCTATCTTCATTGTCACTCAACATAAAGTAAAACTAACAGATCTCTATCTTCATTGTCACTCAACATAAAGTAAAACTAACAGATCTCTATCTTCATTGTCACTCAACATAAAGTAAAACTAACAGATCTCTATCTTCATTGTTACTCAACATAAAGTAAAACTAACAGATCTCTATCTTCATTGTCACTCAATATAAAGTAAAACTAACAGATCTCTATCTTCATTGTCACTCAACATAAAGTAAAACTAACAGATCTCTATCTTCATTGTCACTCAACATAAAGTAAAACTAACAGATCTCTATCTTCATTGTCACTCAACATAAAGTAAAACTAACAGATCTCTATCTTCATTGTCACTCAACATAAAGTAAAACTAACAGATCTCTATCTTCATTGTTACTCAATATAAAATAAAACTAACAGATCTCTATCTTCATTGTCACTCAACATAAAGTAAAACTAACAAATCTCTATCTTCATTGTTACTCAATATAAAATAAAACTAACAGATCTCTATCTTCATTGTCACTCAATATAAAGTAAAACTAACAAATCTCTATCTTCATTGTTTCTCAATATAAAAGAAAAACTAACAAATCTCTATCTTCATTGTCACTCAACATAAAGTAAAACTAACAGATCTCTATCTTCATTGTCACTCAACATAAAGTAAAACTAACAGATCTCTATCTTCATTGTCACTCAATATAAAAGTAAAACTAACAGATCTCTATCTTCATTGTCACTCAATATAAGGTAAAACTAACAAATCTCTATCTTCATTGTTACTCAACATAAAGTAAAACTAACAGATCTCTATCTTCATTGTCACTCAATATAAGGTAAAACTAACAGATCTCTATCTTCATTGTCACTCAATATAAGGTAAAACTAACAAATCTCTATCTTCATTGTCACTCAACATAAAGTAAAACTAACAAATCTCTATCTTCATTGTCACTCAATATAAGGTAAAACTAACAAATCTCTATCTTCATTGTCACTCAACATAAAGTAAAACTAACAGATCTCTATCTTCATTGTTACTCAACATAAAGTAAAACTAACAGATCACTGTTGAATAACGTATATAATTCATTTCTAAATAGTACACTGTTGACTGAGGTATATAATTAACTCCTGAACAGTACACTGTTAAATGAGGTATATAATTAACTCCTGAACAGTACACTGTTGACTGAGGTATATAATTAACTCCTGAACAGTACACTGTTGACTGAGGTATATAATTAACTCCTGAACAGTACACTGTTGACTGAGGTATATAATTAACTCCCAAATAGTACAGTGTTGACTAAGGTATATAATTAACTCCTGAACAGTACACTGTTGACTGAGGTATATAATTAACGCCTGAACAGTACACTGTTGACTAAGGTATATAATTAACTCCTGAACAGTACACTGTTGACTGAGGTATATAATTAACTCCTGAACAGTACACTGTTGACTGAGGTATATAATTAACTCCTGAACAGTACACTGTTGACTGAGGTATATAATTAGCTCCTAAATAGTACAGTGTAGTACAGGTGGGGGCAGACAGAGTAGGGGAGAAATGCTGATTAACATACCAAGAAACAGTGGGAAGGAACTGTGAATACGTAGTGGTTTTTTTTATCAATATTAGTAAGCAACTCGCAGTTAATAAGGTCCTAGCTATTAGTTGTTCCACAGCTTTCGAATTTCGGTATCCGAAAACCCGCGACTTCTTCTGCTACTGGAGCAACTTAAGGACAAAATATGATAAAGCGGTACATCCGGGTATTTGTGGGATGTATGAACGTATTTTATAGAATGTATATATTCATCAAACCAGTCTTGCATTAAAAATTATTTACGTTTCTCGAGGCCTGGAAACAGAACGGCCGGTCTGTTGTTTGTTGCCTGCATGACATGCCCGATGTGTGTTTAACTAGCTAATTACAAAGGAACTATTGAGACCAGAGAGGAAAGATCCATCTTCTCTAAACAAAGGTTCTATAGTAATACGAAGAGAGTTCACTGTTCGTTTAGAATACTTATGGAGAATATATTAAAAGAATAATTAGGCTAGCCTCAATTAATGATCTTAAACGTACAGAAGACAGACACGAAATGATTGTTATACGGGCCAGTTCTCCCACTTACACGTTTCATATGAAAACGTTTCACATTTGAAACACATTTAAACATTTGTGATAAATTAGACGAACATTTAAAGTTCATGTATCATTTCTCCAAAATAATATAAAATCAACTTTATTCTTATCGACGCAAAGTGTATACTTACAGAAGTCATTCATTTAAATATATTAATTGTTTTTAATCTACTTCTCATATAGTTATAATATTATCAACAATATGGCCATAATTTGTTAAAAATTCTAAGCAACCTTGGCTTAAAATAGTTGGACACTTCCATGAACTCAAAAAATCAGAGAAGGTCAAAAACAGCAAAATAAAAACGAAACTTCCCTGATCAACCAATCTCAGAATCATTAACTAGCGACAAAAGCAAATCTCTTACACAACTGGTTATAAGACTATATACTAACAACGATAAAACAAAGTAGCCCTAATAATCAAGTAGCCCTATATACTATACACTAACAATAAAACTAAGCAGCCCTAATACTCAAACTATTTGAACACTATAAACCAGCAACAATAAAACAAAGCAGCCCTAATACTCAAACTATTTGAACACTATATACTAACAACGATAAAACTAAGCAGCCCTAATACTCAAACTATTTAAACACTATATACTAACAACGATAAAACTAAGCAGCCCTAATACTCAAATTATTTAAACACTATAAACCAGCAACAATAAAACAAAGCAGCCCTAATACTCAAACTATTTGAACACTATATACTAACAACGATAAAACTAAGCAGCCCTAATACTCAAAACTATTTTACCACTATAAACCAGCAACAATAAAACAAAGCAGCCCTAATACTCAAACTATTTGAACACTATATACTAACAACGATAAAACTAAGCAGCCCTAATACCCAAACTATTTGAACACTATATACTAACAACGATAAAACTAAGCAGCCCTAATACTCAAACTATTTATACACTATATACTAACAACGATAAAACTAAGCAGCCCTAATACTCAAATTATTTAAAACACTATAAACCAGCAACAATAAAGACAAAGCAGCCCTAATACTCAAACTATTTGAACACTATATACTCAACAACAATAAAACTAAGCAATCCTAATACCCAAACTATTTGAACACTATATACTAAACAACGATAAAACTAAGCAGCCCCTAATACTCAAACTATTTATACACTATATACTAACAACGATAAAACTAAGCAGCCCTAATACTCAAATTATTTAAACACTATAAACCAGCAACAATAAAACAAAGCAGCCCTAATACTCAAACTATTTGAACACTATATACTAACAACAATAAAACTAAGCAGTCCTAATACCCAAACTATTTGAACACTATATACTAACAACAATAAAACTAAGCAGCCCTAATACTCAAACTATTTTACCACTATAAACCAGCAACAATAAACAAAGCAGCCCCTAATACTCAAACTATTTGAACACTATATACTAACAACGATAAAACTAAGCAGCCCTAATACTCAAACTATTTTACCACTATAAACCAGCAACAATAAAACTAAGCAGCCCTAATACTCAAACTATTTAAACACTATAAACCAGCAACAATAAAACAAAGCAGCCCTAATACTCAAACTATTTGAACACTATATACTAACAACGATAAAACTAAGCAGCCCTAATACTCAAACTATTTTACCACTATAAACCAGCAACAATAAAACTAAGCAGCCCTAATACTCAAACTATTTAAACACTATAAACCAGCAACAATAAAGAAAAGCAGCTCCTAATACTCAAACTATTTGAACACTATATACTAACAACGATAAAACTAAGCAGCCCTAATACTCAAACTATTTTACCACTATAAACCAGCAACAATAAAACAAAGCAGCCCTAATACTCAAACTATTTGAACACTATATACTAACAACAATAAAACTAAGCAGCCCTAATACTCAAACTATTTTACCACTATATACTAACAACGATAAAACTAAGCAGCCCTAATACTCAAACTATTTGAACACTATATACTAACAACAATAAAACTAAGCAGCCCTAATACTCAAATTATTTAAACACTATATACTAACAACAATAAAACTAAGCAGCCCTAATACTCAAACTATTTGAACACTATAAACCAGCAACAATAAAACAAAGCAGCCCTAATACTCAAACTATTTGAACACTATATACTAACAACGATAAAACAAGCAGCCCTAATACTCAAACTATTTAAACACTATATACTAACAACGATAAAACTAAGCAGCCCTAATACTCAAATTATTTAAACACTATAAACCAGCAACAATAAAACAAAGCAGCCCTAATACTCAAACTATTTGAACACTATATACTAACAACGATAAAACTAAGCAGCCCTAATACTCAAACTATTTTACCACTATAAACCAGCAACAATAAAACAAAGCAGCCCTAATACTCAAACTATTTGAACACTATATACTAACAACGATAAAACTAAGCAGCCCTAATACTCAAACTATTTTACCACTATAAACCAGCAACAATAAAACTAAGCAGCCCTAATACTCAAACTATTTAAACACTATAAACCAGCAACAATAAAACAAAGCAGCCCTAATACTCAAACTATTTGAACACTATATACTAACAACGATAAAACTAAGCAGCCCTAATACTCAAACTATTTTACCACTATAAACCAGCAACAATAAAACTAAGCAGCCCTAATACTCAAACTATTTAAACACTATAAACCAGCAACAATAAAACAAAGCAGCCCTAATACTCAAACTATTTGAACACTATATACTAACAACAATAAAACTAAGCAATCCTAATACCCAAACTATTTGAACACTATATACTAACAACGATAAAACTAAGCAGCCCTAATACTCAAACTATTTAAACACTATATACTAACAACGATAAAACTAAGCAGCCCTAATACTCAAATTATTTAAACACTATAAACCAGCAACAATAAAACAAAGCAGCCCTAATACTCAAACTATTTGAACACTATATACTAACAACAATAAAACTAAGCAGTCCTAATACCCAAACTATTTGAACACTATATACTAACAACAATAAAACTAAGCAGCCCTAATACTCAAACTATTTGAACACTATATACTAACAACAATAAAACTAAGCAGCCCTAATACTCAAACTATTTAAACACTATAAACCAGCAACAATAAAACAAAGCAGCCCTAATACTCAAACTATTTGAACACTATATACTAACAACGATAAAACTAAGCAGCCCTAATACTCAAACTATTTTACCACTATAAACCAGCAACAATAAAACAAAGCAGCCCTAATACTCAAACTATTTGAACACTATATACTAACAACGATAAAACTAAGCAGCCCTAATACTCAAACTATTTTACCACTATAAACCAGCAACAATAAAACTAAGCAGCCCCTAATACTCAAACTATTTAAACACTATAAACCAGCAACAATAAAACAAAGCAGCCCTAATACTCAAACTATTTGAACACTATATACTAACAACGATAAAACTAAGCAGCCCTAATACTCAAACTATTTTACCACTATAAACCAGCAACAATAAAACTAAGCAGCCCTAATACTCAAACTATTTAAACACTATAAACCAGCAACAATAAAACAAAGCAGCCCTAATACTCAAACTATTTGAACACTATATACTAACAACGATAAAACTAAGCAGCCCTAATACTCAAACTATTTTACCACTATAAACCAGCAACAATAAAACAAAGCAGCCCTAATACTCAAACTATTTGAACACTATATACTAACAACAATAAAACTAAGCAGTCCTAATACCCAAACTATTTGAACACTATATACTAACAACGATAAAACAAAGCAGCCCTAATACTCAAACTATTTGAACACTATAAACCAGCAACAATAAAACAAAGCAGCCCTAATACTCAAACTATTTGAACACTATATACTAACAACGATAAAACTAAGCAGCCCTAATACTCAAACTATTTGAACACTATATACTAACAACGATAAAACTAAGCAACCCTAATACTCAAACTATTTTACCACTATAAACCAGCAACAATAAAACAAAGCAGCCCTAATACTCAAACTATTTGAACACTATATACTAACAACGATAAAACTAAGCAGCCCTAATACTCAAACTATTTTACCACTATAAACCAATATTTATGTAAAACCTGCTGGTACTAGATGAGAAATTTGTTTTACATAGAGGAGCGAACTACGTTTGGACCTTCTTCGGTCATCGTCAGGTTCACAAAGAAAAAAAAAGGTAGCTGACCAATAGCTGACCACATGTTTGAAATGGGTTGTGTAATTGAGTGTGGGAATGTAGAGGGCGTGCTTAAATGTTTAATTATATTTATTAATATAGGTATAAAGGTGTTCCTTTGTATTGGTTTATTTTGGACTTAAGTTGTTGAAAAATGGAAACCAGATTCACAGAACATAAAAAGTCACCTTCACACGTTTTCGAACACTACAAATCAAATAAACACAACATAATCATAGAAAACACTCAAATACTAAATAAGGAAACAAACATAAACAAACGCAAAATTAAAGAAGCCTTACTTATACAACAACTCAAGCCCAAAATAAACCAATACAAAGGAACACCTTTATATCTGTATTAATAAATATATCCAACATCTATGCACGCCCTCTACATTCCTACACTCAGTTACAAAACCCTCTTCAAACATGTGGTCAGTTATATCTTTCTTTTTTTGTAAACCTGACGATGACCGAAGAAGGTCAAAACGTTGTTTGCTCCTCTACACAGTGCTTTATCTACTCATACCAGCCGTTTTTAAATATATATGGTTACTACCTTGTTGTTTGTGTTATGTTGTTGGTAATGGTTACTTCCTTTTTGTCCGATGTTATGTTGATGGTAATAGTTACTACCTTGTTGTTTGTGTTTTTTATGGTAACAGTTACTACCTTGTTGTTTGTGTTATGTTGTTGGTAATGGTTACTTCCTCTTTGTCCGGTGTTACGTTGATGGTAATAGTTACTACCTTGTTGTTTGTGTTTTTTATGGTAACAGTTACTACCTTGTTGTTTGTGTTATGTTGTTGGTAATGGTTACTTTCTCTTTGTCCGGTGTTACGTTGATGGTAATAGTTACTACCTTGTTGTTTGTGTTTTTTATGGTAATGGTTACTAACTTGTTGTTTGTGTTTTTTATTGTAATGGTTACTACCTTGTTGTCCATGTTGTGTTGATGATAATGGTTACTACCTTGTTGTCCGTGTTGTGTTGATGATAATGGTTACTAACTTATTTTTTCTGTTATGTTGATGGTAGTGGTTACTACCTTGTTGTTTGTGTTATGTCGATGGTAATGGTTACTACCTTATTTTTTATGTTATGTCGATGGTAATGGTTACCACCCTTATTTTTATGTTATGTTGATGGTAGTGGTTACCATCTTGTTGTTTGTGTTAATGGTAATGGTTACTACCTTGTTGTCCGTGTTATATTGATGGTAGTGGTTACTATCTTGTTGTTTGTGTTAATGGTAATGGTTACTACCTTATTTTTTATGTTATGTTGATGGTAGTGGTTACTATCTTGTTGTTTGTGTTAATGGTAATGGTTACTACCTTATTTTTTATGTTATGTTGATGGTAGTGGTTACTATCTTGTTGTTTGTGTTAATGGTAATGGTTACTACCTTGTTGTCCGTGTTATATTGATGGTAGTGGTTACTATCTTGTTGTTTGTGTTAATGGTAATGGTTACTACCTTATTTTTTATGTTATGTTGATGGTAGTGGTTACTATCTTGTTGTTTGTGTTAATGGTAATGGTTACTACCTTATTTTTTATGTTATGTTGATGGTAGTGGTTACTGTCTTGTTGTTTGTGTTAATGGTAATGGTTACTACCTTATTTTTTATGTTATGTTGATGGTAGTGGCTACTACCTTGTTTTTTGTGTTATGTCGATGGTAATGGTTACTACCTTATTTTATGTTATGTTGATGGTAGTGGTTACTATCTTGTTGTTTGTGTTAATGGTAATGGTTACTACCTTGTTCTCCGTGTTATGTTGATGGTTGTAGTCACTACAAAGCACATATTACTATAAAGTACAGACAGACAGACGAATAGCTACACAACTACTTCGAGTGTACCTGGTTTCAGAAATCGATGATGTATTTTATTTGGGAACAAGCACGTGATGGTAGGCAGGTGTTGCACGAAAGTACGCGATTTAAGTGCTTCTAGACTGCTACTACACGTAGCCTTGTAGATGCAGTTCTGTATCACAAAGTGTACGTTGATAATGGAACACCAAGTGCCTGATCAGAAACGGTTGTTCCTCCCGAACAAGTGACGTCAGCCCGCGTGCAGAACGTATGTATAATTTATTTTCAACACTTACTGTTACCTGTCGGTTCCAATATCTTCTCTTTTTTGTTCTCTTCTGTGTTATGGTTTTGTGAAACAACTTGTTAAAACATTAAGACAATGTATCTGTTTGTCCAGTTCCTCAATTGTAATGAATTATTTCTATCTTTCTTATACCATAATATTACGTCGTATTAACAATGCATTTTCTCTTTCTCACTAAACACGTAATTTCAGTGAAGCCATAGATAACTGATACAACTAATACAGTAATGAGTGAAAAAACTTTAAATCAACTTTTATCACTCTCATGTTATGATTCATCAGTGTTTTTGTTCTTGTTTCCTTTCAACCAATGTTTTGCATTGTTATGTGTTATGAATGTTTAAAATGTCGTTTTACTCCTGTCTCGGATTCCTACTTTCTATCAGTGTTTTGATTTCTTCTGATACTGTGTTATATTGTTGTGTTTCGATGTACATTGTCTTATTTTTATTTCTGTTTCACATTATTATGTTTTAATTTTTATTTATATAATTCTTCTCTTCTGCTACTCTTTCGTATTGTTAAGTTTTATCAATATTGTGATATCATTGTTTTATTTTACCACTGCTTTATATTGTATTGTTTTATTAATATTTATTTATATCATTGTTTCCGTACCAGTGTTCCTTACAGAGGGTATATCTGTGGCACGTATTACAGGAAGTAGCTTTACTAATCTCCAGACTGAGGCGTTAAAATGGATAATAAAAACGAGTTTTACCTGCTTTGAACTCCCATTTCAATAATTGGTTTTAACATTGTTTTATATTCTTATTATATTACAAAATGTTTTGTTTATTATCATAGTTATGGTTTGATTTAGTTTATTTAGCAAAGCTGCGCTAACCGTTTTTTGATTTAGCAGAGATAGACCAGAGCTAGCGAAAGTTACAAACCGCCAACTTTGTGGATACACTTTATCAAGGAATACGGGATTAACCGTCATATTATAACGCTTCCCACGTCTGAAATAATGAATATGTTAAGTGACAGGATTCGAACTGCAGAAGTCTTGTTAGCCCTGATATGCGTAGTTAAAATTCTATATCAAACCCAAATCAGAAAAATATTTAACAAAACCTCGTATCACGCTCAAAGTGGCCTATTTTTAACACAGTTTGTGATACTTTTGAACTTTAAATGTTAACGAAGTCAAACATAAAAATCTAAAACATGGAATTCGTTAGATACAAAGGCAGACTCAAAAGTATTGAACTTGAAGCATGCCAGATACAGTCAACAAAAATGTCAAAGTGTTAAATCTCACTTTGAAACTCTTATACCAATCCATTGCTGGAGTTATTAACTAACCTACCGTAGTTCATGTTGACAGAACTTAAACTTACATTATAAAATGTTACATTGCGATTATATTTTGATCATTTCGCGTGTTGGTTGTTTCTTAGGGTTAAAGCTCCATTAATATGTAAGGATCCTGCTTTCTGTTCTTTATTTGTTGTTTTTCTTCGCCTTTTTAACGTACGCAGCACCACGTCAATGTTTATCCTTGGAACTTTTTAAAGTCATTCGCTAAGTCACTGAATTACTTCATTTCTTAACAAATATGACTTACGATTTCACCTTAGCTTTAGACTCAGCTCTAACGTACAAGTCACAAAGATTAACATGTACGCTCAACGATAATGGAATGAACATGAGGCTATTAGCCAGAGCATGGACTGGTGCACTTAGAACTCGTGCCATAAGAGCTCTCGCCTTCAACTTACAGCGCTAAAAGCCTAAGTGGATTATGACGGTACAGCATCCACATAGTAAATCTGCTTATAACACTAAGTGGGAGTGAACACGTGCAGACCCATCCGTATGACAGACAATGGATTTCTATCTGATTTTCAAACATACAGACAGAAGGAGATAAAACTAAGAATATTATAGAATTCAATTTATTTATCTTTATAAATATAATCCTAAATTTATTAGTAAGCAGAACAGAGTGTGTGAAATAAGAAACGAGCGTAACATCTTTTCCTCTGGGAACAGTAGGGCCTTATTAAGAACTAAACAGTACAGACCATGTATATACATCTTAACAACATGCTTTTATACAGGTTCAAACAACTGCTTTACACGGTACAAAATGCTGGTGATACAGGTTAAACACCAGAAAACTGGTGTTGCTAAATAATAAAACAAACTACAACACAAAACCTTGGTGTTGTTAAATAATAAAAAAACACTTCACGAGGAAACATGGTTTGGTTAAATAATAAAAAACACTTTACGAGGAAAACTTGGTGTTATTAAAGAATAAAACAGATACGTAACTAGAAAAACTGTGTGTTGTTAAATAATAAAACAAACTCTTCACTATGAAAACTTGGTGTTATTAAAGAATAAAACAGATACGTAACTAGAAAAACTGTGTGTTGTTAAATAATAAAACAAACTCTTCACTATGAAAACTTGGTGTTATTAAAGAATAAAACAGATACGTAACTGGAAAAACTGTGTGTTGTTAAATAATAAAACAAACTCTTCACTATGAAAACTTGGTGTTATTAAAGAATAAAACAGATGCGTAACTAGAAAAACTGTGTGTTGTTAAATAATAAAACAAACTCTTCACTATGAAAACTTGGTGTTATTAAAGAATAAAAGAAACACTTCACTTAAAAACTTAATGTTGTCAAACAATAAACCAACGCTCCACTAGGAAAGTTGGTGTTGTTAAAAATAAAACAAACATTAGACTAGAAATGTTGGTGTTGTTAAAGAATGAAACAGACACTTTAACAGTAAAACTTAGTGTTGTTAAAGAATAAAACAACCACTCCACAAAGAAAACTTGGTGTTCTTGAAGAATAAAACAAATACCTCACAATAAAAAACCTTTTTTTTTAAAGAATAAAAGAAACACTTTACCAGGAATACTTGTATTTTGAATAATAAAACAAAAATTCACTTGGAAAATTTGGTGCTTTTAAAGAAAAAACAAAAACGTCACTAGGAAAACTTCGTGTTGGTAAATAATAAAATATACACTTCACAACGAATACTTGATTTGTTAAAGGATAAAGCAAACAATTCACTAGGAAAATTAATGTTCTTAAAAAATAAAACAAATACTCAAATAGTACAACTTGTTCTTAAATAATAAAACAAACACTTCACTGGGAAAACTTGGTGTTGTTAAAGAAATAAACACACACTTCACTAGGAGAACTTGGTGTTGTTAAAGAAATACACACTTCACTAGGAGAACTTGGTGTTGTTAAAGAATAATACAAAAACTTCACGACGCAAACTTGGTACTGTTAAAGAATCAAACAAACCCTTCACTTGTAAAACTATGTGTTGTTAAAGAATAAAGAAACAACTTCACTGGAAAAAATTGGTGCTGTTGAAGAAGAAAACAACCATTCCAGTAGGAAAACTTGATTTTCTTGAAGAATACAAGGAAACACTTCAGTAGAAAACTTGGTGTTGTTAAACAATAAAAGAAATACATAACTTGGAAAACTTGGTGTTCTTAAAGAATAGAACAAACTCTTCACCAGGAAAACTTGGTATTGTTAAGGAATAAAAGAAACATTTAACTAGGAAAACTTGGTGTTCTTAGAGAATAAAACAAACACTTGGCTAGGAAAATTTGGTGTTGTTAAATAATAAAACACACACATCACAACGAATAATTGGTGTTGTTAAAGAATAAAACAAACACTTTAGTAGGTAAACTAGGGTGCTTTTAAATAATAAAACACACACTTCACAACGAATAATTGGTGTTGTTAAAGAATGAAACAAACACTTTAGTAGGAAAACTAGGGTGCTTTTAAATAATAAAACACACATTTAACTAGGAAAACTTGGTGTTTTTAGAGAATGAAATAAATACTTCACGTAGAAAAGTTTGTGTTCTTAAAGAACATAACATTCACTCTGTGAGAAAACTTGGTGTTCTTAGAGAATAAAACAAACACTTATTAGGAAAATTTGGTGTTGTTAAATAATAAAACACACACATCACAACGAATAATTGGTGTTGTTAAAGAATAAAACACAAACACTTTAGTAGGTAAACTAGGGTGCTTTTAAATAATAAAACACACATTTAACTAGGAAAACTTGGTGTTTTTAGAGAATGAAATAAATACTTCACGTAGAAAAGTTTGTGTTCTTAAAGAACATAACATTCACTCTGTGAGAAAACTTGGTGTTTTTAAAGAATAAAACACACACTTCACAAGGAATACTTGATTTGTTAAAGAATAAAACACACACTTCACAAGGAAAACTTGATTTGTTAAAGAATAAAACACAACACTTCACAAGGAATACTTGATTTGTTAAAGAATAAAACACACACTTCACAACGAATACTTGATTTGTTAAAGAATAAAACACACACTTCACAACGAATACTTGATTTGTTAAAGAATAAGGCAAACACTTCACTAGGAAAACTTAATATTGTTAAATAATAAAACAAACTCTTCACTATGAAAACTTGGTGTTATTAAAGAATAAAACAGATACGTAACTAGAAAAACTGTGTGTTGTTAAATAATAAAACAAACTCTTCACTATGAAAACTTGGTGTTATTAAAGAATAAAACAGATACGTAACTAGAAAAACTGTGTGTTGTTAAATAATAAAACAAACTCTTCACTATGAAAACTTGGTGTTATTAAAGAATAAAACAGATACGTAACTAGAAAACTGTGTGTTGTTAAATAATAAAACAAACTCTTCACTATGAAAACTTGTGTTATTAAAGAATAAAACAGATACGTAACTGGAAAAACTGTGTTGTTAAATAATAAAACAAACTCTTCACTATGAAAACTTGGTGTTATTAAAGAATAAAACAGATACGTAACTAGAAAAACTGTATTGTTAAATAATAAAACAAACCTTCACTATGAAAACTTGGTGTTATTAAAGAATAAAACAGATACGTAACTAGAAAACTGTGTGTTGTTAAATAATAAAACAAACTCTTCACTAGGAAAACTTGTGTTATTAAAGAATAAAAGAAACACTTCAATTTAAAACTTAATGTTGTCAAACAATAAACCAACGCTCCACTAGGAAAGTTGGTGTTGTTAAAAATAAAACAAACATTAGACTAGAAAATGTTGGTGTTGTTAAAGAATGAAACAGACTCTTCACTATGAAAAACTTGGTGTTATTAAAGAATAAAACAGATACGTAACTAGAAAAACTGTATGTTAAATAATAAAAACAAACTCTTCACTATGAAAACTTGGTGTTATTAAAGAACAAAACAGATACGTAACTAGAAAACTGTGTGTTGTTAAATAATAAAACAAACTCTTCACTATGAAAACTTGGTGTTATTAAAGAATAAACAGATACGTAACTAGAAAACTGTGTGTTGTTAAATAACAAACAAACTCTTCACTAGGAAAACTTGGTGTTATTAAAGAATAAAACAGATGCGTAACTAGAAAACTGTGTTGTTAAATAATAAAACAAACCTTCACTATGAAAACTTGGTGTTATTAAAGAATAAAAGAAACACTTCACTTAAAAACTTAATGTTGTCAAACAATAAACCAACGCTCCACTAGGAAAGTTTGTGTTAAAAAAAAACAAACATTAGACTAGAAATGTTGGTGTTGTTAAAGAATGAAACAGACACTTTAACAGTAAAACTTAGTGTTGTTAAAGAATAAAAACAACCACTCCACAAAGAAAACTTGGTGTTCTTGAAGAATAAAACAAATACCCTCACAATAAAACCTTTTTTTTTTTAAAGAATAAAAGAAAACACTTTACCAGGAATACTTGGTATTTTGAATAATAAAAAACAAAATTCACTTGGAAAATTTGGTGCTTTTAAAGAAAAACACAAAACGTCACTAGGAAAACTTCGTGTTGGTAAATAATAAAATATACACTTCACAACGAATACTTGATTTGTTAAAGGATAAAGCAAACAATTACTAGGAAAATTAATGTTCTTAAAAAATAAAACAAATACTCAAATAGTACAACTTGTTCTTAAATAATAAAACAAACACTTCAACTCACTGGAAAACTTTGTAAGAAAGAAGAAATAAACACACACTTCACTAGAGAACTTGGTGTTGTTAAAGAAATACACACTTCACTAGGAGAACTTGGTGTTGTTAAAGAATAATACAAAACTTCACGACGCAAACTTGGTACTGTTAAAGAATCAAACAAACCCTTCACTTGTAAAACTATGTGTTGTTAAAGAATAAAAAAACAACTTCACTGGAAAAATTGGTGTTGTTGAAGAAGAAAACAACCATTCCAGTAGGAAAACTTGATTTTCTTGAAGAATACAAGGAAACACTTCAGTAGAAAACTTGGTGTTGTTAAACAATAAAAGAAATACATAACTTGAAAACTTGTGTTCTTAAAGAATAGAACAAACTCTTCACCAGGAAAACTTGGTATTGTTAAGGAATAAAAGAAACATTTAACTAGGAAAACTTGGTGTTCTTAGAGAATAAAACAAACACTTATAGGAAAATTTGGTGTTGTTAAATAATAAACACACACATCACAACGAATAATTGGTGTTGTTAAAGAATAAAACAAACACTTTAGTAGGTAAACTAGGGTGCTTTTAAATAATAAAACACACACTTCACAACGAATAATTGTGTTGTTAAAGAATGAAACAAACACTTTAGTAGAAAAACTAGGGTGCTTTTAAATAATAAAACACACATTTAACTAGGAAAACTTGGTGTTTTAGAGAATGAAATAAATACTTCACGTAGAAAAGTTTGTGTTCTTAAAGAACATAACATTCACTCTGTGAGAAAACTTGGTGTTCTTAGAGAATAAAACAAACACTTTATTAGGAAAATTTGTGTTGTTAAATAATAAACACACACATCACAACGAATAATTGGTGTTGTTAAAGAATAAAACAAACACTTTAGTAGGTAAACTAGGGTGCTTTTAAATAATAAAACACACACTTCACAACGAATAATTGGCGTTGTTAAAGAATGAAACAAACACTTTAGTAGGAAAACTAGGGTGCTTTAAATAATAAAACACACATTTAACTAGGAAAACTTGGTGTTTTTAGAGAATGAAATAAATACTTCACGTAGAAAAGTTTGTGTTCTTAAAGAACATAACATTCACTCTGTGAGAAAACTTGGTGTTTTTAAAGAATAAAACACACACTTCACAAGGAATACTTGATTTGTTAAAGAATAAAACACACACTTCACAAGGAAAACTTGATTTGTTAAAGAATAAAACACACACTTCACAAGGAATACTTGATTTGTTAAAGAATAAAACACACACTTCACAACGAATACTTGATTTGTTAAAGAATAAAACACACACTTCACAACGAATACTTGATTTGTTAAAGAATAAGCAAACACTTCACTAGGAAAACTTAATATTGTTAAAGAATAAAACTAAAACTTCACTACTAAAACGTGGTGTTGTTAAAGAATAAAACAAACACTTAACTAGGAAAACTGGTGTTAAAGAATAAAACAAACATTTAAATAGGAAAAGTTAGTGTTCTTAAAGAATAAAACAACCACTTTAATATGAAAACTTTGGTTCTTAAATAATAAAACAAATTCTTACTAAGGAAACTTGGTGTTGTTAAGGAATAAAACAAACACTTTACTAGGAAAACTTGGTGTTGTTAAAGAATAAAACAAACACTTTACTAGGAAAACATGGTGTTGTTAAAGAATAAAACAAAAACTTTACAAGGAAAACTTGGTGTTGTTAAAGAATAAAACAAACACTTTACTAGGAAAACATGGTGTTGTTAAAGAAAGAAACAACACTTGAATGTATCCAACACATAAGCACGCCCCTACATTCCTACACTTAATTACACAACCGCTTTCAAACATGTGGTCAGCTACCGGTCAGTAGCGATGACCGAAGAAGGTCGAAACGTTGTTCGCACCTCTATATAGTGCTTTCTCTACCTATACCAACCGTTTATAAATGTATATATTTTCTCTACAAGTGAGTTTTCTCGTCATCACTGATTATTATTTCATCACGGCGATTGTAATGAAGTGTGAGTCTTTGTGTTTTCTTTTATGTATTTGTACTTATCTATGTAACCATTATGTCTGAACTAACGTACCTTACACCACTATTAACAGTACACGCTCATACGATAATAAAGAAATGAAGAAACTTAAATAAAAAGAATTATCAATGGAAGAAATGACATCTATTTCATTCAACAATGTAGAAAGGAACAACTAACCCTAACTTTGTAAAGGTAAAACTATACAAAAAAAAATCAATACATAAACATTATACAAAATTTACAGAAAAAACTACTTAAAGCCATGTTGAACACAAAATACAAAGAACTACATGACTTACAAAAACAAAAAATGAACCTAGACCATCAAATGGCATGCTGCATTAAACCAGAGATTGACGGACTTATACAACGAAACATAAACCAAATCAATACTAAGAATGACAGAGACAAAAATATCTGCCACAACAAACACTAGAGGAACTAAGATGTAAACAACAGAAAAGACAACAACAAGACAAATCGTTGACTAACCTCATAATTAATAGATCCGACCGACAATTAAACACAGACGAGATACATCTACTTAACAAAGGACTCAACTTCGCAATAGCACCTAGGTACATTCCAACCATAGAAATCAAAACATGTTTAGAAGATCTAGCCAGGAGACTTGTGATACTTTCTACAGAAAACAAAAAGAAGGAAACAACCAACAGAAAGAAGACACTTTAGACAATTTTATTGACATCCAAACTTCCCAGAAAAAATTAAAAATTTATATTTTCCAGAAACACCTAAAACAACATCTTAAACGATTTTTTCAAAGAATTTTCTCAATAATTTCACAAAACAGAAAGTTAAAACAACCTTACAAAAGAGACATTAATTCTAATGAAAACCTAAAACAAGACAAAAACATTAAAATCCTAAACGCAGATAAAGAAAACGCTATAGTCATAATGAATACGAATGAATACATCCAAAAAATGAAAAACATTCTATCAGACAAAAAATCCAACAAAGACACACGAAACACAACTGAACAAAACACTACTAAAAATGAAAAAGCCAACACAATTTCACAAACACTTTATTTCTACCTACGCGAGACCGACTCACGCACACCGTAAATATACGGCATCCCCAAACCTCATAAACCAGACTGTCCATTACGACCAATAATGTCCACATATGAATCGTTTAATTACAATCTTGGTAAATACATAGCATGGGCATTCTCCAAATATGAAACATCAGCCAGCTTATTCATCAAAGACCTTTAATTTCAAGTCTAATCTAAATCAACTTAATCATAAAGTCTTAATGGCCAGTTTCGATGTCATATCCCTCTTTACAGAAGTTCTCACTATTGAAGCCAGCAAAATAGCCTTAGAACTCTATACCCAAGACCATAACCCATCAATAAACATTCCCAGCAACCAATTAGCAACCCTCATAGAATTCACAACGATGAAGACAAACTTCACGTTCAACAACCACAAGTATATACAAACAAATAGCCTAAACATGGGCATCCCAGTATCACCAGTTCTAGCCAATATTTTTATGACACAAGTTAAAACAAAGCAATTAACACAGCATTACATCCACCACTATACTGGTACAGATATGTAGATGACACGGTTGCGGGATTCAAATCTACAGAACACATACTTAATTTTTTCAATCACATTAACTCTATACATCCCAACATTAACTTCACATGTGAACAGGAAGAAAGCAATCAAATATCATTTCTTAACCTAAAAATTACAAGAACCGATACACAATTTAAAACAGGAATTCACCGAAAAATCGCCCATACTGGACTATACATTTCTTGGGACTCAGCACATAAAACAAAACAAAAACTCAACATACTAAGAAACCAAATAAACACAGCCATAAAACTATGCTCACCAGATAAAATTAACGATGAATTAGACAAAATAAAACAATACTTCATCAACATCAATAAGTTTCCACAAACCGTAGAAAACATTATAAGCACACACCTACACAGAAAGCAAAATCAACCAACTAAAGTAAATACAGCTCACGAATCAAAAAACCACGAAACCATATACTGCTGTATACCATATATTCCTGACATCAGCAAACAAATAACCAACATTTGGCAAAAATTAGTAACAAAATATGACATTACAGTTAATACTAAATTTATTCAAAAACAAGGCACAAAACTGAGGTCAATACTATGTAAAAACTACATTGACGAACACAAAAATTAAATAAACACTTCGCCAGGAAAGTTGGTGTTGTTAAAGAACAAAACAAACACTCCCTAGGAAAACTTGGTGTTGTTAAATCGTAAAACAAACACTTCACAACGAATACTTGGTGTGGTTAAAGAAAAACAAACAAACACTTCTCTGGGAAAACTTGGGGTTTTTGAAGAATAAAACATACACTTAACTGGTAATACCTGGTGTTGTTAAAGAATAAAACAAACACTTCACTAATAAAAGTTGATGTTTTCATAGAATAAAATATACTCTCACTAGGAAAATGTCGTGTTGTTAAATAATAAAACAAACACTACACAACAAATACTTGGAGTTGTTAAAGAAGAAAACAAACATATGTATGTAAAAACTGCTGGTATGGGTTGAGAAAATATTTATGTAGAGGAGCCAACACCGTTTCGACCTTCTTCGGTCATCGTCAAAACGTCGCTCCTCTACATACAAATATTCTCAACCCATACCAGCAGTTTTACGTGTATATTTTTCTCTACAAGTTGATTTTCTTGTCATCACAGAATAAAACAAACACTTAATTAGGAAACTTCGCGTTCTTAAAAATAAAACAGACACTTTATAAGGAAAACATCGTGTTGTTAAAAATGTAAAGGACACTTCACCCCAAAACTTGGTGGTCTTATAGAATAAAACACACAATTCATTCTGAAAACTTAGTGTTCCTAAATAATAAAATAAAACACTTAACCAGGAAACTTGCTGTCTTAGAGGATAAAACAAACACTTTACTAGGAAAACGTGGTGTTGTAAAAGAATAAAACAAACACTTAACCTGGAACACTTTGTGTTGTCAAAGAATAAAACAGACACTTCACTGCAAAGTTTGGTGTTGTTAAAGTATGGAACAAACTCTTCACTTGTAAAGCTGGTGTTGTTAAAGTATAGAACAAACTCTTCACTTGTAAAGCTGGTGTTGTTGAAAAGCAAAACAAACACTTCAATAGCGAAACATGGTGTTGTTAAAAAAGAAAACAAACTCTTTATCAGAACAACTTGATGTTTTAAAAAATAAAATAAATACATCACTAGCAAGACTTGATGTTGTTAAAGAATAAAACAAACACTACTCTAGAAAATCTGTGTTGTTAAAAATAAAACAAAAATTTCACAACGAATACTTGGTGCCTCAGAGAATAATACAAACACTTCACTAAGAAAACTTGGGGTTATTAAAGAATAAAACAAACACTTCACTAAGGAAAGTTGGTGTTTTTAAATAATAAAACAAACACTTCACTAGGAAAACTTGGGGTTATTAAAGAATAAAACAAACACTTCACTAAGGAAAGTTGGTGTTTTTAAATAATAAAACAAACACTTCACTAGGAAAACTTGGGGTTATTAAAGAATAAAACAAACACTTCACTGAGGAAAGTTGGTGTTTTTAAATAATAAAAGCACCACAAAGAAAACTTGGTGTTGTTAAAGAATAAAACAAACACTTTACTAGGAAAACTTGGTGTTGTTGAAGAATAGAACAAATACTTCTCTCGTAAAATATGGTGTTCTTAAAGAATAAAACAAACATTTCACCAGGAGAACTTGATGTTCTTAAAGAATAAAACAAACATTTCACCAGGAGAACTTGATGTTCTTAAAGAATAAAACAAACATTTCACCAAGAGAACTTGATGTTCTTAAAGAATAAAACAAACATTTCACCAGGAGAACTTGATGTTCTTAAAGAATAAAACAAACATTTCACCAGGAGAACTTGATGTTCTTAAAGAATAAAACAAACATTTCACCAGGAGAACTTGATGTTCTTAAAGAATAAAACAAACATTTCACCAGGAGAACTTGATGTTCTTAAAGAATAAAACAAACATTTCACCAGGAGAACTTGATGTTCTTAACGAATGAAACAAACATTTCACCAGGAGAACTTGATGTTCTTAAAGAATAAAACAAACATTTCACCAGGAGAACTTGATGTTCTTAAAGAATAAAACAAACATTTCACCAGGAGAACTTGATGTTCTTAAAGAATAAAACAAACATTTCACCAGGAGAACTTGATGTTCTTAAAGAATAAAACAAACATTTCACCAGGAGAACTTGATGTTCTTAAAGAATAAAACAAACATTTCACCAGGAGAACTTGATGTTTTTAAAGAATAAAACTTGGAAAACAAAGTGTTTTAAAGAATAAAACAAACTGTTAACTAGAAAAGTTGGTGTTGTTAAAGAATAAAACCAGCACTTTACTTGGAAAACTTGTTGTTCTTTAAGAATAAAACAAATACTTCACCAGGAAATCATGGTGTTGTTAAATAACAAAACAGACACTTCAGGATGAAGACTATTTTTTAAGTCAAATATCGCATGTTTTAACTAGTCTATCTCTAATCTGTAAACATTACACCTGTGTTACAGTTTATTTACAACAAAATGTATAATTGTGTTTTATAACTCTGTTTCACTACTGTAAAAATTACATGAACATTACTGTTTCTTTACAATATACTGTATGTCGGTGTTTTATTCTATGTGTTACACACCTAGGTTTGTACAGTTTATCACCAGGTTTTTAATTGGTGTCAGATACCTAGGTTTGTACAGTTTATCACCAGGTTTTTAATTGGTGTCAGATACCTAGGTTTGTACAGTTTATCACCAGGTTTTTTTAACTTGTGTCAGATACCTAGGTTTGTACAGTTTATCACCAGGTTTTTAATTGGTGTCAGATACATAGGTTTGTACAGGTTATCACCAGGTTTTAATTGGTGTCAGATACCTAGGTTTGTACAGTTTATCACCAGGTTTTTAATTGGTGTCAGATACCTAGGTTTGTACAGTTTATCACCAGGTTTTTTAATTGGTGTCAGATACCTAGGTTTGTAGAGTTTATCACCAGGTTTTTTAATTGGTGTCAGATACCTAGGTTTGTACAGTTTATCACCAGGTTTTTTTAATTGGTGTCAGATATCTAGGTTTGTACAGTTTATCACCAGGTTTTTTTAATTTGTGTCAGATACCTAGGTTTGTACAGTTTATCACCAGGTTTTTCATTGGTGTCAGATACCTAGGTTTGTACAGTTTATCACCAGGTTTTTAATTGGTGTCAGAATGTCTTTATCCTCACAGTTTTAGTTTTTCTAACTTCGCTGCTCACATTTTTATTTGTTTATTCTAATCGTTTCTGTAATACGTAGTTAAAGTCCACAATTATTTGTTTCCATTGTTAAATGTTTTAATGCACAATAGGACGTGTATAAAAGATTTGTTATTATTGTTTATTTCAGAATATGGAGCCGTATCCTTATTATACGTTTGTTTTTTGTATATATTTATTGGCAAAAAAACACACGATCGATAGATGAACTGCTGCATCAGAAAGAGACCCACCAATCAGAGAAGACTGCTTTAGTGCTTCAGATACGTCATCAGCTCTACCCGCAATACGGTGTATGTAACTTTTTTATTTGTGAGTCTTTTTTATTTCTGGGAAAATATTTATTTTATACTAGTTCAGTGTTTTCCTCTGCAATAAAACAAAAAATCGCCCACATAAAAGAGATATATGAACACATAGATATTTTAATCTATTTTCACCACAAGCAGACCATTACACCAGGCTATTGCAGTTTATCCTTACAATCATTAGAATCCAATGGCTCTCCGGCGCGGTCCTGCGGGAGAGCTATAGCAATGACTCATGATTTCTCTGCAGTATGTATCACGACTTAAGTAAGCCATCACAAGTTTAGATCCCTAGCGTCACACCGAGATCCGTGCTTCGTCCTATCCGAGTGTTCTAATTTTCCGGATCAACTGGCTGGCTGATAGAGAAACGAAAACTCGCCATACTTTACTAAGCCTAACGCTCCCCGAAGAACGTTAGATCATTAAACAGATGGAGTTGTGGCATCGCGCCATCAGCCATGCGAGACTGGGATCGGCCTTAGCACCAGGTGTCTCTTGTGGTGGTCAGTGATTTCTGATAGCTTTCCATAAAGTTCCACAAGGGTTCGTTGGTGCATGCACTATCTCATTTACATAGCGCGAGATGCTCGGGTAACAGATCACTAAGTTAACGTTAAAACTTAGTATGACATTTTTACCAAGATTTCAAATAGATTAATAATCACAAAATAAAAATGGCATTTATAGAGAAATGATATCCTTCTTGATAAAACTTTGTAGGATGGACGGCAACTGTCGTAGACACAAGTGTAGAGGTCGACGCATCTTCATTATGTCCAGTGGCTATTGCTACATACTGACAAGCTAATCCAATGGCTAATCCCACATACTGACAAGCTAATCCAGTGGCTAACCCTACATACTGGCAAGCTAATTCAGCGGCTAATCGCACATACTGACAAGCTAATCCAGCGGCTAATCCCACATACTGACAAGCTAATCCAGTGGCTAACCCTACATACTGGCAAGCTAATCCAGTGGCTAACCCTACATACTGGCAAGCTAATCCAGCGGCTAATCCCATATACAGACTAAAAATACCAGTGGCTAATCTCACATACTGACAGGCTACTTCAGTGGCTAATCCTACATACTGGCAAACTAATCTAGCGGCTAATCGCACATACTGACAAGCTAATCCAGTGGCTAACCCTACATACTGACAAGCTAATCCAGTGGCTAATCCCACATACTGACAAGCTAATCCAGTGGCTAACCCTACATACTGGCAAGCTAATCCAGTGGCTAATCCCATATACAGACTAAAAATACCAGTGGCTAATCTCACATACTGACAGGCTACTCCAGCGGCTAATCCTACACGCTGACAAGCTAATCCAGCGGCTAATCTCACATACAGAGACTAAAAATACCAGTAGCTAATCCCACATACTGACAGGCTAATCCAGCAGCTAACCCTACATACTGGCAAGCTAATCCAGCGGCTAATCCCACATACTGACAGGCTAACCCAACGGCTAATCCTACATACTGACAAACTAATCCAGCGGCTAATCGCACATATTGAAATAATTAATGCAGTAACTAATCCTAGGTCCCCATAAATTGATTTAGTGGCTAATCCACAATACAAAGATAACGACTGCATCAGAACCTTGTTAGAGCCCAACAAACCAAGAATCAAACGAACTCACCAAGTTCATCAAAGAGGACGGCTGAGTTCTTGTGTAGAGGTCCTCAGAGCGGTAAATGTACGGATTTACAACGCTAAAATCAGGGGTTCGATTCCCCTGATTGAGCATACCATATAGCCCGAAATGGCTCTGCTATGAGGAAATACATACACGTGCATACATCTCATGCAGTTAAAACCGATAAAGCATTTTGATGTCATAGAAGATAACCAATTAGAAGTAAAAGAATTCGGCGATAAAAACTTTAAAATGTGTATTTGTAGGAAGCGATAACATTGACACTTCGCGAATCAAGCTTAAAATTAAAAAATCTAATAACATATGGAGTTTAGAAGTCGAACGACTGAATAGTGTTAGAAATATTATATAGCATTCAATTAAAAACTGAAAATAAAAAGATGAATGAAGTAAGGAGAAACTAGTTTAAATATCTACTAAGGTTTAGAACTTATAATATGTAGACATATGGTTAAATATCTACTAAGGTTTAGAACTTATAATATGTAGACATATGTTTAAATATCTACTAAGGTTTAGAACTTATAATATGTAGACATATGTTTAAATATCTACTAAGGTTTAGAACTTATAATATGTAGACATATGTTTAAATATCTACTAAGGTTTAGAACTTATAATATGTAGACTTCCTTCTATCAACGGTCCGCCATGGCCAGGTGGGTTAAGGCGTTCGATTTGTAATACGAGGGTCGCGGGTTCGAATACCCGTCACATCAAACATGCTCGCCCTTTCAGCCGTGGGAGCGTAATGTGACGGCCACTTCCACTATTCGTTGGCAAAAGAGTAGTCCAAGAGTTGGCGGTGGGTGGTGATAACTAGCTGTCTTACACTGCTAAATTAGGAACGGCTAGCACAGATAGCCATCGTGTAGGTTTGCGTGAAATTCAAAAACAAACTAAACAAACCTTTATCAATAGTACGTGATCATGACATGCACAAGTTTTCTAAGAAAATGGCGGGCTAGTTAGGTCGATCTGCTTGGATTATATCTCTATTTACGATGAAATAGCTTTAAGAAACAATGTATCTTCCATCCATAATGAAAAACTAAACACGCAACTTTCAAGAGAACTCCACCGATTAAAACCCAGTCATAGTAAAGTTCCTCCAACAAGTCACCTTGGAAAACAAATTCCTGTTGTTAAAACCCAATTCAACAAGCTACTCGAGTGCCCCTGATAGAGTTTCTGTATTGTCTTCAACTTCGTTTCAGTAAGTGTTCTATATTAAAGACTTGTCTCTTACGTTTGAATATTAAAGATAAATATACACGTGTTATCTGTAAGGCCACTTCCACAGACGAGACTTCTCACCACCTACGCACAGATACCTTGAACATATACAGGATATAAACTTCAAACTCAAAAGATATTCTAACAATGAAACACCGTCACGATGTCAAGGTTGTCCATTTTGTCATTTTCAATATTTGCTGAAGACAAAACGTTCGTTACAAATCTTTACAATGGTTCCCGAATAACAAGTGAAAAACTGTTTGTTTGTAGAAACTAAATGTTCATTGTTACAAACACATGAAAACTGAAAGTTTAATATAATAATTCGTTGTTATAATAAACATGCTCAGCTGGCTGATTTCATTGTTACATACACATGAAAACTGAAAGTTTAACATAATAATTCGTTATTATAATAAACACGCTCAGCTGGCTTGATTTCATTGTTACAAACACATGAAAACTGAAAGTTTAACATAATAATTCGTTATTATAATAAACACGCTCAGCTTGCTGATTTCATTGTTACAAACACATGAAAACTGAAAGTTTAACATAATAATTCGTTGTTATAATAAACACGCTCAGCTGGCTGATTTCATTGTTACAAACACATGAAAACTGAAAGTTTAACATAATAATTCGTTGTTATAATAAACACGCTCAGCTGGCTGATTTCATTGTTACAAACACATGAAAACTGAAAGTTTAACATAATAATTCGTTGTTATAATAAACACGCTCAGCTGGTTGATTTCATTGTTACAAACACATGAAAACTGAAAGTTTAACATAATAATTCGTTGTTATAATAAACATGCTTAGCTGGCTGATTTCACTGTTATTAAACACACGCAGAGTTTTACTGATGAGACATAAGTGACAACTTTAAATATATTATCAACCAAACCGTACAGAGTAATAAAGAAAGTTAGAGTATTATTGAATACATCTCTTTAAACTGAGGATACACTGTAACAAAGAAAGTTAAAGAACTGTTGAACACGGCTGTTTAAACTAAAGGTACAGTGTAACAAAATTAGAAACTGTTCAATACGGCTGTTTAAGCTGAAGGTACAGTGTAACAAAATTAGAGTACTGTTCAATACCGGGCTGTTTAAATTGAAGGTACAGTGTAACAAAATTAGAGTACTGTTCATACGGCTGTTTAAATTGAAGGTACAGTGTAACAAAATTAGAGTACTGTTCAATACGGCTGTTTAAACTGAAGGTACATTGTAACAAAATTAGAGTACTGTTCAATACGGCTGTTTAAACTGAAGGTACATTGTAACAAAATTAGAGTAACTGTTCAATACGGCTGTTTAAACTGAAGGTACAGTGTAACAAAATTAGAGCAATACCGTTCAATACGGCTGTTTAAATTGAAGGTACAGTGTAACAAAATAAGAGTACTGTTCAATTACGGCTGTTTAAATTGAAGGTACAGTGTAACAAAATTAGACCAGGCTGTTGAATACGGCTGTTTAAACTGAAGGCACAGTGTAACAAAATTAGAGTACTGTTCACGGCTGTTTAACCTGAAGGCACAGTGTAACAAAATTAGAGTATTGTTCATCACGGCTGTTTAAATTGAAGGTACAGTGTAACAAAATTAGAGTACTGTTCATTACGGCTGTTTAAATTGAAGGTACAGTGTAACAAAATTAGAGTACTGTTCATCACGGCTGTTTAAATTGAAGGTACAGTGTAACAACATTAGAGTACTGTTCAATACGGCTGTTTAAATTGGAAGGTACAGTGTAACAAAATTAGAGTACTGTTCATTACGGCTGTTTAAATTGTTTAAACATTGTAACAAAATTGAGTACTGTTCAATACGGCTGTTTAAATTGAAGGTACAGTGTAACAACATTAGAGTAACTGTTCAATACGGCTGTTTAAATTGAAGGTACAGTGTAACAAAATTAAAGCAATTGTTCATTACGGCTGTTTAAATTGAAGGTACAGTGTAACAAAATTAGATGTGTTGAATACGGCTGTTTAAACCTGAAGGTACAGTGTAACAAAATTAGAGTACCTGTTCAATACGGCTGTTTAAACTGAAGGTACAGTGTAACAAAAGTACTGTTCAATCACGGCTGTTTAAATTGAAGGCACAGTGTAACAAAATTAGAGTACTGTTCAATCACGGCTGTTTAAATTGAAGGTACCAGTGTAACAAAATTAGAGTACTGTTCAATACTATTGTTTAAATTGAAGGTGACAGTGTAACAAAAAAAAATTAAAGTAACTGTTCATTGCGGCTGTTTAAACTTGAAGGTACAGTGTAACAAAATTAGAGTACTGTTCAATTACGGCTGTTTAAATTGAAGGTACAGTGTAACAAAAATTGGAGTACTGTTCAATACGGCTGTTTAAATTGAAGGTACAGTGTAACAACATTGAGAGTACTGTTCACTACGGCTTCTTTTAAATTGAAGGGACAGTGTAACAAAATTAGAGTAGTGTTGAATACTACTGTTTAAACTGAAGGTACAGTGTAACAAAAATTAGAGTACTGTTCAACACGGCTGTTTAAATTGAAGGTACAGTGTAACAAAAATTAGAGTACTGTTCAATACGGCTGTTTAAATTGAAGGTACAGTGTAACAAAAATTAGAGCACTGTTCAATACGGCTGTTTAAATTGAAGGTACTGTGTAACAAAATTAGAGTACTGTTCAATACGGCTGTTTAAACTGAAGGTACATTGTAACAAAATTAGAGTACTGTTCAATACGGCTGTTTAAACTGAAGGTACATTGTAACAAAATTAGAGTACTGTTCAATCACGGCTGTTTAAACTGAAGGTACAGTGTAACAAAATTAGAGTAACTGTTCAATACGGCTGTTTAAATTGAAGGTACAGTGTAACAAAAATAAGAGTACTGTTCATTACGGCTGTTTAAATTGAGGCTACATGAAAAAAATGTAACAAAAATTAGACTAGTGTTGAATACGGCTGTTTAAACCGAAGGCAAAGTGTAACAAAAATTAGAGTACTGTTCAATACGGCTGTTTAAACTGAAGGCACAGTGTAACAAAATTAGAGTACTGTTCAACACGGCTGTTTAAATTCTGAAGGTACAGTGTAACAAAATTAGAGCATGTTCATTCAATGGCTGTTTAAATTGAAGCGTACAGTGTAACAAAATTAGAGTACTGTTCAATACGGCTGTTTAAATTGAAGGTACAGTGTAACAACATTAGAGTACTGTTCCATACGGCTGTTTTAAATTGAAGGTAGTGAAAACGTAACAAAATTAGAGTACTGTTCATTACGGCTGTTTAAAACTGAAGGTACAGTGTAACAAAATTAGAGTAGTGTTGAATACGGCTGTTTAAACTGAAGGTACAGTGTAAACAAAATTAGAGTAACTGTTCAATACGGCTGTTTAAACTGAAGGTACAGTGTAACAAAAGTACTGTTCAATACGGCTGTTTAAATGCACTGTAAAATGTAACAAAATTAGAGCACTCAACATTACGTACTGTTTAAACTTGAAGGCACAGTGTAACAAAATTGAGTACTGTTCAATACGGCTGTTTAAATTGAAGGTACACAGTAACAACATTAGAGTACTGTTCACTACGGCTTTTTAAATTGAAGGCACAGTGTAACAAAATTGGAGTACTGTTCACCGTCCAATCTGTTTAAATTGAAGGTACAGTGTAACAACATTAGAGTACACTGTTCACTACGGCTTTAAATTGAAGGGACAGTGTAACAAAATTAGAGTAGTGTTGAATACGGCTGTTTAAACTGAAGGTACAGTGTAACAAAATTAGAGTACTGTTCAATACGGCTGTTTAAATTGAAGGCAACAGTGTAACAAAATTGAAAGTACCGTTCACTGGCTGTTTAAATTGAAGGTACAGTGTAACAAAATTAGAGTACTTATTCAATACGGCTGTTTAAATTGAAGGTACTGTGTGTAACAAAAATTAGAGTACCGTTCAATACGGCTGTTTAAACTGAAGGTACATTGTAACAAAATTAAGTATTAACTGTTCAATCTGACTGTTTAAACTGAAGGTAGCATTGTAATGCAAAATTAGAGTACTGTTCAATACGGCTGTTTAAACCTGAAGGTACAGTGTAACAAAATTAGAGTACTTGTTCAATACGGCTGTTTAAATTGAAGGCAAACAGTGTAACAAAATAAGAGTACCAATTCATTACGGCTGTTTAAATTGAAGGTACAGTGTAACAAAATTAGACTAGTGTTGAATAATGGCTGTTTAAACTGAAGGCACAGTACAACAAAATTAGAGTACTGTTCAATCACGGCTGTTTAAACTAGATGCCAGTGTGTAACAAAATTAGAGTACCGTTCATCACGGCTGTTTAAATTGAAGGCACCGTGTAACAAAATTAAATTAATTGTTCAATAAACTGTTTAAATTGAAGGTACAGTGTAAAATGTAAAATTAGAGTAACTGTTCATTACGGCTGTTTAAATTGAAGGTACAGTACAGTAACAACATTAGAAAGTTATTGTTCAAAATACAATAATACTGTTTAAAATGGAAGGTACAGTGTAACAAAAATTAGAGTACTTGTCTCATTACGGCTGGTTTAAAACTGAGAAGGTACAGTGTAACAAAATTAGAGTAGTGTTGAATACGGCTGTTTTAAACTGAAGGTACAGTGTAACAAAATTAGAGTAACTATTCAATACGGCTGTTTAAACTGAAGGTACAGTGTAACAAAAAGTACTGTTCAATACGGCTGTTTAAATTGAAGGTACAGTGTAACAAAATTAGAGTAAACTGTTCATTACGGCTAGAGTTTTAAATTGAAGGCTGTTTACAAAGTGTAACAAAATTAGAGTACTGTTCACATCGGCTGTTTAAATTGAAGGTACAGTGTAACAACGTTAGAGTACTGTTCAATACGGCTGTTTAAACTGAAGGTACAGTGTAACAAAAATTAGAGTAGTGTTGAATACGGCTGTTTAAATTGAAGGTACAGTGTAACAAAATTAGAGTATTACTGTTCATTACGCGGCTGTTTAAACTGAAGGTACAGTGTAACAAAATTAGAGTACTGTTCAATACGGCTGCTTTAAGCTGGAAGGTACAGTGTTAACAAAATTAGAGTACTGTCTTCAATACGGCTGTTTAAACTGAAGGTACAGTGTAACAAAATTAGAGTACTGTTCCATACGGCTGTTTTAAATTGAAGGTACAAAAAAAATAACAAAAATTAGAGTAGTAAGTTCAATACGGCTGTTTAAACTGAAGGTACAGTGTAACAAAATTAGAAATTTACTGTTCAATACGGCTGTTTTAAATTGAAGGTATAGTGTAACAACATTAGAGTACTGTTCAATACGGCTGTTTAAATTGAAGGTACGCTGTAATATAGAAAATTAGAGTACTATTGAATACGGCTGTTTAAACTGAAGGCACACTGTAATATAGAAAATTAGAATATTATTGAATGACTGTTTATACTGAAGGTTTACTGTAACAAAAAGTTAGGTAGTGTTGACTACGACTGTTTAAACTTGTAGAAATTATGATTACCACGTTTCTGAAGAACTGATAGTTTAATGTCAACAATAAAATCAGTTGTTAAAACTGGCAATAAAACAATATATCCACGACATCAATAACATAACAACATTAGTAAAACAATACACTACAGCATTACTAACATAACAACATTACTAAAACAATACACTTACAACGTCACTAAAACAATATATCTACAACATTACTAAAATAATATATCTACAACATTACTAAAAAACAATATATCTACAACATTACTAAAACAATATATCTACAACATTACTAAAACAACACATTTACAACATTACTAAAAACAACACACTTACAACATTACTAAAACGACACATTTACAACATTACTAAAACAACACATTACAAACATTACTAAAACAACACATCTAGGAACATCACTAAACAAGACATGTATTGCAAACATTACTAAAAACAACACATTTACAAACATCACTAAAACAAGACATGTACAACATACCTAACAACAAACACATTTACAAACATCACTAAAACAAGACATGTACAAACATTACTAAAAAACAACACATTTTAAACAATCGCCATGAAAAAAGACATTTACAACATTACTAAAAAACAACACACTTACAACATTACTAAAAGACATTACACATTACAAACACATCACTAAAACAGACATTTACAACATTCCTTCAAACAACACATTTTACAAATATTACTAAAAACAATACATGCAACATTACTAAAGAACAACACGATTTACAACATTACTAAAACAACAAACACATTACAACATTACTAAAAACAACATCAGAACATCACTTAAAAACACATTTACAACATGCCTAAAACAACACGCATCTTAAAAACGTCACTAAAGGAACACAAAACAA